>NC_066876.1:13557995-13624435 GCF_022985175.1 Labeo rohita | reverse complement strand
ATCTACAGGTTCTCACTCCCTGATGGCTTTGGCAACATATATAGTTGGTCAAACACCATTTCCTGAGTTCAGTGTTGTGGTGATGCTGGATGATCTGCAATTATGACTGTATTATGACTCAACCACGTGGATACCTGTCTATCGCTCTTACAGTGACTCAAAATACTATGATGAAGAGCAAAGTGATGCTGGTGTTGTATTTCGTGATATGTATTATCACATGAAAGATCGAGCTTTTTATCTTAAGGAGCACCAAAATCACACAGATGGTGAGAGATATAGTCTACATATCAGTATTACCACACAAAACATTTAACAATGCATGTAGCTTTTATGTTTTTATTATTATTTTCTTTAAAATGAATAGTCTGCTGTTTATGTACACATAGCTTTTTGCTTCTATCAGATTCTTTTCAGTTCACTGCATCTTATATTGTACTATGTTATTTAAGGATAATAATCTGAACTTTTTTTCATTCATTTCAAGGTGTTCATGTTCATCACTTGTTGGATGTGAACTGTTGAGCAGTAATAAGCCAGGTCCACTTCATTACTGGGATGCTTTTGGTGGACAAAATATGGAGGAGTTTGTTTTTGACATAGGAAAACATGCTATCCAGATAAAAATGCCATGGATGATAACATGGGACCAACTAAAACGGGTTCATGAAAACCTCATGTATGAAAATGTTTATCATCCTATTTGCATTAAAACTTTGCAGAGGTACCTGAATATGGAAAAGAACAACGTGCTGAGAAAAGGTGAGAGATGCTGCTTAACTGACATCAGTATAATTTAGGAAAAGAAACATATTAAAAAATATGGACCAGAAAGCTGTGCTGACAGATGATGTGCCTCTAAATACTATTTGAAATGTATGATAAATTAATGAATGATACAATGAACCCAACATTTTTTTTAACAGTTACGCTTATTGTTTTTCCTCTGTATAGTTAAACCCAGAGTCAGACTCATCAGGAAGATGCTGCTAGACTCTTCAAATTCATCTGACAACAACAAAATTAATACTTCAGTCCATCTGTAGTTGTCAGTGTGCGGTCGTTCATGTGTTTGGGTGTTTGCTTGGGTGTTTGCATCATAACTGGACTCATCATATGGAGGAAGAGACAATCTGCTTCTAGAGGCACCAATGATCAATTTATCTGATATTCAACTAGACTCTTAAAGGAGCAGAAAAATACTTGCTTCTTTAATGAAAACAGAAAAATTAATTCTTAGTGTAGTTTAGTGATGTTCTAAACTTTATTATAGTATACGTGTGTAACTGCTTCATTCTCATTTAGGCTCAGTTTCCAGGAAATCAGAGAGTGATTATGTCCAGACTCCAAGTAAGTAAGCTTTTTGCTACTTTAGTAAGTGATGAAATAAAAAATGTTGTAAATATTGTTTTACTTTTCCAACACTTATTTCATCAGCTTAATAAATATTACTTTTATTACTTTTAAAATGTGAAGCAATGACTTTTTATCTTTTTTTCCGCTTCAGCGCAAGATGCAGCATGAAAAATTGAGCCTGTATGGACTCAAATATATGAAGTATTACACGTACAGTATTCAGCTCTTTTTGTATGTACACATACAGCTCTTTTTGGAGTCCCTAATGAGACACTGGAAAGTTGTGAAAAGGAGACCACTCATCAAACTTTATCCTCTTATGAAGAATGTACCACACTGTTCAAAAATAAGACTGACTGATCCACAGTGTGTTTTTTAAGAAATAATATATTATTATTATTATTATTATTATTGTTGTTGTTGTTGTTGTTGTTGATGTTGTTGTTGTTATTATTAACACTTTACACTGGCCGTGCATTTTGCAGACACTTTTATTCAAAGCAATTATAGTGCGATGAAGATATACTTTCTTTTATTTTTATTTTTTCGCCATTATGTGTGTTTTATAGGAAAACAAACTGATAAGCTTGGCCACTACTAGCATTATATTCTGATCAGTAGAGCTAAAGAAATAAATGTGTAATTGAGCCATTGCATAAATGTATTTCCATATTGTATTTCTGTTATGTGCCAGTGACATGGGAGTTTGTGCACTGTAAACACTTGACAACTTGTATTATATGACACACCTAAGTGCTCAATAAAAAAAAAAAAACTCTAAAGTTGGTCGTTTTCACTTAACACTTTACGCTTAAGACAAAGCACATCACCGAAAAGTTAATGATTTGCAGTTCACCGAGGTTGTGAAATGCTGGGAAAAGCTGTGAGATGTGTGTCTGTGTCTCATTTTACATGTAAATTGTTATTCACTCAGTTGTTGAATATTTTGTCACAACCTAATTCCATTGTGACCAATCCACCTACACTTGTAAAATAGATGTTTAGTTAATCCATTTGTGTTGGTAAGTGAATAATTTTTGTTTACATTAGCTAAAAATGGCCATGAAAAGTGCTAGTTCCCAGCATGCCTTGCAAAGAACTTTATGAGAAGGGTAAACTGTTAAAATTAATCAATATATTATGGTGTCTGGTGAAAGGGGAAGGTGAAAAAAAGCATGAGAATTGTTTCATGTTCTGCTATGTTGGAATTGAAATGACCTTTGTTACATAATGTTGAAGTTTTATGGTTTACCACTGTGGTAAAGAGTGTTTATACTAGGCACTTTACTGTGAAAATATCAGTCTAGTAAGCACAGTGACTGACATTCTCATACTTGCACTTCCTGCCAAGAACATAAGTTTAATATATAAAAAACATCATTTGCATTTTGCAGGCTAGTGTGTCCCACTGCTGGTGAACTTACAGCGATTCAAGTGAGTTTTTTTTTGACTGATCTCATTTACTATGCTTTGCTCAATTTAGTTAGACGCACTGTCAACAGTTTGATTAGTCTCAGCCTTATTTTGTATTTTTATTTATTATAAATTAATTTATTCTTTGTTAGTGTTAAGACTACATTACAAAGTAACTTGTAATACTATTTTATACCCCACAGACAAATTATGCTGTCTAGCACAAGATTGTTGATGTAGTATGTAGTATGGTTCATGCTTAAAAAAATAAATGTTGTGCCTTTGTCTTTATTTTACATAAACAATTTGATGCTAGACTTTTAATTGCTGAGTAAAAGTCAATATTTCATTCACTAGTATTACTGCAGCATCCAAATGAAAAGTGAAAGAAGGTCAGACAACAATTTTTGTTTACAGTTAATGAATAAAAACGTAGGCTTCATTTGATTACATAGTTAGATGCTGTCTATATGTAGATCTATCAGATGAAAACATCCATCATCTTGTCAGACCTAAAAGAAGAAATATGGGAATTGTCTTATATCTTTAAAGTACATTGTTTAAACTCCTCAAAACTATTTACATATGGAGAACAAGTCATTCTGAGGAAACATGCTTAGTTTCTTAAAATAAAATAAAATATTGTTCTTAAAAAAGTATTAATTATTTCACCACTAGAGGGCAAATTGTGAGTTGATGTAGGTCACCTGTTCAACATCATATGATATAAACCTTCCCTCAAGGTTGTATCCAACAGGTAAGGGTGGCGGGAACATATGGTTTTTACCATAGCTTCATATGATTTTATTGTAAATGTTGTTGATTCATTAAATCACCATGTCAAGAAATGGACATTGCTTTCTGGACATTGTTTATTCCAAGATATAAACTAAGAACACTTCCCTGGCTTATAGAAAAGCCACTGCATAAGAAACATGATGTCAGTTGACATCTTGGTTCCCTTTCGATACTACACTCGTACTGCGTCGCTAGACGCTATGGGGAAAAAGTCCTTTTTTCTCCTTGACTGAAGCTTTTTTAATAACGCAGTGAAACTGCATGGACATTGGATCGTGCAGTGAAACGAAACGAACCAATGACTCGGCAGCAGTGCTGCACGAGCCTATGGCGACGAAGCCCGCCGTAGCCCACCAGAAGGGGCGGGGCCATACGGCTATATAAGCGGCCACGTCGCCATAGCATCCTCAGATTTTTTTTTTTTTTTTTCTCTTTCAGCGACGACGGTCTTCGTTGACTTCTGAGACTCGAAGCTTCTCTCAGGAGAAAGAAACAGCGGAGTCAGGGAGCTATGCAACCGGGTCTGAGCGATCTCACGCCAGCGCTGAGCCTGCGTACTCGTTCTCTCCGAGGCACTGTTATCTGCCTGTGTGTCTTACACGTGAGGATCATCGCCCCTCGATATACTGAGCGGCTCTATCCCTTTAGGCTGGTCGGATCTGAGCAATGTTACTGACAGCTGTGTGTGTCGCTAAGGTAGACGGGCTTTCTCTACGAAAGCAGTCTGCCCCTGTTCGCTCGCGGAAGGCAGCCCCCGCTCTCCTGTTTCTTTCCTCCCAGTTTTCTTGGAGGATGTAACGGCGAGCTTGCGAGTTAAGCGGCCCCGCCTCCCCCTCTCTAGCATTTCTCTCTTTCCAGTTACCTCGAAGGAAGAAAAAGCAAACTCGCGATCAAACTTGAGTGATTTAACACTGGCAAAGCCCTGCGTGCGTCATTCTCCATGCTGCCTTGATCTGCCAGTGTGTTTTACACGTACGGATAGGCGCTTCTCGTTTATCGAGCGGCTTAACTCTTCTGAGCGGATCGGATCAGAACGCTGTCACCTTGATTCTATATCGCTGACAGCTTAATATTTGAATGCGTCTCTCGCCCACGAGCGCCATGCCCACGCCGAGGCTGCACTCGCTGAGACAAACACGCTTTCATTACGAATGTTTATGCCTGGCGCTGCTTCGCTTACGGCTCGTGTTCTCAATGAACACCGTCCCGCCCCTTTCCTCGTCCGCTACGGGTGAATCTGAGAGAAAGCGCGCAGCATTTTCCGTCTGCTGGTGTGTTTACACATAAAGATCATCAGTACTCCTCTTCTAATGAGCAGTCTGATCTTTTTAGACAGATTAAACGAGAATGCTGTCACTAATGATTATCACTGACATCTTCCAGTTTGACCCGTCTGGGCCACACCCACACTGAGGCAGCGTCCGCAGGGCTGACTGCTCTTACTATGAGAGCATTAAGTATAGCAAAGCATTTTTTGAGAGCACCCCATTCAGTTTCGGGTGCCTAAGGCATATGTTTGTTGTGAATACTGCGCCCGTTCATGTGCCCACACAACTATCCGCTGTGATAGCGGGCAAATAAAACTAAATGTTTTCAAAGGAGAGCAAGTTTCCTGTTCTGTTTATCATTAGTGTGGGGTCTCAGTATGGTGACAACCCACTAGAATTAATCCAACCCCTTGTCACATGGGCTGAGGCCTGGCAGGCCATCCCCAGAGTGTCAGACTGGGGTTTGGGGATAATAAAACAAGGCTGTACACTCAAATTCGCTCAGAGACACCCGTGTTCAGCGGCGTGGTCTCCACCTCAGTTAGGATGCACGTCTTGTGCACCAAGGTAATGAATCTGCTGGCTAGAGGAGTCATAGAAAATGTCTCCCCAGCTCAGAGCGAGTCAGGCTGCTATGGCTGCTACTTCCTCGTCCCCTAGAAGGATGGCGGTCTAAGGCCCATCCTCAATCTCAGACACCTGAATCGCACCCTCGTGAGATGGTCGTTCAGGATGATTACATTAAAGCAGATCCTCCTGTAAGTCTGCCTGGGGGACTTACTTTCACATCTAAATTGCCCCCCACCACAGACGATTCTTGAGATTCGCCTTCAAGGGAGCGGCATGCCAGTACACGGTCATTGTCTTTGTACTGTGCATAGTTCCTCACACTTTTACAAAGTGCATGGGTGTGGATACTTCCCCTTGAGACAGAAGGGAGTCCACATTCTGAATTACCTCAAAGACTAGCTCATCCTGGCCCAGGACTCTCACAGATCCTTCTCACAGATCATGTTGGCCCACAACTGCCCCAACCTCCTCCTCTACGCATTTTCCCCGACGTTCTTTATCCCTCAAGTTATCAGGTGAGTCGGGGAACAGAAGCACAAGCTTCTTCTGTTAGGCCCTCTCTGGAGAAACCAACATCAGTTTTCGGAGCTGTGCCAGCTGCTTGTAGCAGCCCCCCCTGGCCTATTCCCCTGAGACAGGACCCCCTCTCTGAATGGGACAATATTGCACCCCCAGCCCAAGCTGTGGGCTCTGCACCTTTGGTCTCTGGACAGCAGTCTGTGAACCTCTCAGAGAGTGTTCTGAACACTATCTCTCAGGCTAGAGCTCCATCTACAAGATGCCTCTACGCTCTTAATTGGTTTGTCTTTTCCGCCTGGTGTTCAACCTGCGGCGAAGACCCAGCCTCCTGTGACATATCGGCTTAAGGTCTACATAGCTGCTATAATGGCTTCCAATGCCCCAATAGCACGCCAGTCAGTAGGCAGAAACAACTTGGTTGTTCAATTCTTGAAGGGATCCAGGAGGTTGAACCCTCCTTGTCCCCTCACTATCCCCACTTGGGACTTCTCTATGATCTTGAGGGCGCTGAAGGGCCCTCCTTTTTGAACCATTACGGGGTTCAGACCTTCGACCCCTAATGTTTTAAGCTGCTCTGCTGCTGGCCTTAGCGTCAGTCAAGCATATGGGAGATTCACAGGCACTCTCTGTAAACCCCTCCTGTCTTGAGTTCAGACCAGGCGACTCTAAGTCATCTTGAAATCGAGACATGGATATGTACCTAAAGTGCCCTCTACTCACTTTCGGACACGAGTAATTATGCTCTCTGTGTTCCCTCCCTCAGAGGAGAACCAGGAGTTCAATGTACTTTGCCTGGTCAGGGCATTGAGGATTTACATTGAGCAATCCGCCCCCTTTAGGCAGTTGGAATAGCTCTTTGTTTGCTTCGGTGGCCGCAATAAAGGACAGCCGGTCGCGAAGCAGGGACCTTCTAGGTGGATTTTCAACGCTATCACGTTAGCTTACTCCACATTGGGGCTGCAATGTCCCATCGGGGTACGCGCCCACTCCACCCTAGTGGTCTAGTGGTGTCCATTGCAGAAATTTGTGTGGCAGCCAACTGGGCCTCGCCGTCCACTTTCACTAGGTTCTACAACCTGGACGTCCCCGCCCTACAGGCGAAGGTCAATTCTGTATAATGGAGCTAGTTCTGTGCATGACTGAGTTAGCATGCCGGACTGAGCCGCCCGCACGCTCCCAGGTTACCGAGGCTGTGCGGGCCCCATGGGAGCGAATTCAGGCTACATCTGCAGCCTATATTAATTTTTGCTGTATTCTAGGCCCCCAAAGGGTGCTTGGGCAAAAGTTTATTAGTCGTTCCTCTACCATGACATGGCGTGTATGGAACAGTTCCCATAGCGTCTAGCGACGCAGTACGAGTGTAGTATCGAAAGGGAACGTACTCGGTTACTGTCGTAACCTCAGTTCCCTGAGATACGGGAACGAGTACTGCGTTACTAGCCGTGCCATGTCGCTGCGCAACTTAGTCGTCGCTTCAGTCAAAGTAACTTGAGGATCCTATGGTGACGTGGCCGCTTATATAGCCGTATGGCCCCGCCCCTTCTGGCGGGCTACAGTGGGCTTCGTCGCCATAGGCTCATGCAGCACTGCTGCCGAGTCATTGGTTCGTTTCATTTCACTGCACGATCCAGTGTCCGTGCAGTTTCACTGCGTTATTAAAAAAAGCTTCAGTCAAGGAGAAAAAAAGGACTTTTTCCCATAGCATCTAGCGACGCAGTACTCGTTCCCGTATTTCAGGGAACTGAGGTTACGACAGTCCCGAGTACGTTTTTAAGCATTTTTTGAATAGTGGCCTCTGCTCCCTGGTTGTAAACTACTACACTATTGTAAACTGATGCAGTCTGTTAACTCTATTATTAGAGTTCTCCTGAAATAGTGTAGAAAGATTCAGAAAGGAGACGCTTAACACCGTATCATAAAGAATGAACCCATCAATATGACACATTCAGCTAGAGACCAAGACTTCATATTCTTTTGTAATCATTTTTACAAAACCTGAGCAAAAGCTGTAAATAAACTAATGTCTTTCTCGCACTTTTTTGTTTTTGCTGTTTTTACATTTTTGCCTTTCCACATTGTATAACGTACAGTTTTGAGATGTATTAGTTTTGTGTAGTAGTGACAGTGATGTGCTGAGCCTTCAGATCCATACAACCTGGGACGTTCACACCTGATCTATTCACAATTCATATTACAGTGTCTGAATTTCTATACTGTACGTGCAGTTTTGGCCCTGTGGAGAATTCTCCTAAAACACCCTTTTTCATATTTTCATTATTGTTTGTTTATGCTACTTTATGCTATTTTTTAAAAGCAAAAGCAATACCAGACAATGTACAATGCAAAAGATTTTTGTTCTGAAAGTAATATGCTTTTCAGGGTGCCTGGAAACTGTAGTGGCACACAGTCAGTCCTGATCAGGAAACAATAAATGGGTCTTTCTCAACTTTTTTTTTTTTTTTTTTTTTTTTAAACCGGTAAAGCACGTCAGACTTCAAACCAAATGCTTATCTGGCTTGCAGCAGGAAGCTGAAACCTAAAATAGGTTTACAGAAAGAGAAAAACAACTGTATTATGAAGTCTCTGATTTATTTTGTAGAGAGAATGATCTTTTTTGTGTGCCTATGGTCATGCATGACAGTTGCCAAAGCAGGTATGTAATTTTATGTCATTTTTAACTTTAACGGTATTTCAAAAGTATATAGTAATTGTCAAAACAGTGAAAGAAGCAAAGATTACAAGTGCTTAGAATGATACTTGATGGCAAGTATCACCGTATTCTCTTGCAAAATTATGAAATTTTTAATTTCTTATTTTTTTTGCATTTAATGAATTCTCATTAAGTGAATGAGTTCTCATTAAGAGAGATGAGACATGATTACAGTAAAAAGTAAAAAAAAAAATCTCAGAAACAGAAACTAGTTCAAATTTTGACATCATGTCTGAAAGACAAAGAAAGAAAGAAAGAAAGAAAGAAAGAAAGAAAGAGAAAGAAAATAACTATTTGAACTTGGCTTAAATCACTGTATGCCTGTGACAGTGAGTGTAGGTACTGTCCATAGACTCAGGTTTAAATAGGCGAAGTAAAGTTTTAGCTCATATTTAGGCAAAGGTTTAGAAATCTTTTGAATGTTTATTTAAGGACTGTTATTCTTTGTACCACCATGCCATTTAAGAAATCATACGTTGAATCACATACACTGAACTCATTTACTTGTCTTTTTGTGCACAAACAATTTCAAAACTTTATGTATAGACCAGACAGCCTTATAAAATTAATGTCTTTGCTCTGTATTGGTTCCCCAGAAGAGTCTACCATATTTCTAAAAGTATGCCAAATTTTTTCATGTCAGCTTAAAGGGGTCATTGGATGCCCATTTTCCACAAGCTGATATGATTTTATGGTCTTAATGAGAAGTCTATAATCTACTTTGGTTAAAATGTCTCAGTGGTAGTGTAAAAAACACCCTTTTTACCTTGTCAAAATCATCCCTGTTTAAAATGAGCCATTCTATTGCATGTTTCTTTAAATGCTAATGAGCTCTGCTTACCCGTCCCTCTTTTCTGTGGTGTGAAGAGCCGGTGCGTTTACTTTAGCTGTGAAACGTGCTAACTAGCACATTACTAAGAAAGGCGTTTTGCAAAGATCAATAAAACCCCTTACACTCACTTCTGCTGAAAGTGAAGCTGTATCACGAATGATTCGCGCAAACATAGACGCATTTATGCAGATCACCTTGCGCATTTCCGTCTAAAACGAAAGTAACATTAATCCTCTGCGTCTTCAGAGGCCCTGATGTCGGGAGTAACACAATGACTGCTATGATCGTTATTACATCCAAAAACAGAATACCTCAATCGCTCAATATAAGACATTCTTGTCTTCCCTTCACCGGAGTCGAAACAATGGTGGCCGGAGTCGAACTGTCGATCAGAGCAGGTCGAAGGTAAGACGGTGATGTCCATTAACTATCGTGGGAGTGGCCTTTGTTGGTGCGACGTCACACCAACAAGAAGTTGAGAATGGCTTCATTTGAAAAAGGGGATATTTCTTATAAAGATTACATAAATACCACTGGGTGGATTTTTATTATAATTAATAAAGTGGTTGTGTACACACATTGCCAACACACATTTATGTTCAAACAACATGTAAATGTGAGTTTTGCATCCGATGACCCCTTTAAGGTGGTAGCAAGTATTATGTGGTTAAATCTCAAGTTGTGTGGTGGGGTTTAGACTGTAAAAAAAAAAAAAAAAAAAATATATATATATATATATATATATAAAAAAAAATAATAATAATAAGCACACAATAAGCGCACTGTACCAAACAATTAGTTTAAATGTAAGTACATAGTAGTTAAGGCCACCTAATATAAAGTGGGGCCGATGATTTCACAAAAACTGTCTAATTTGGCCAAGACTGACATAATACCAATTCTGTCTTTGTTAATCCACAGGTTCTCACTCACTGATGGTTTTTGCAACATATATAGTTGGACAAGCACCATTTCCTGAGTTCAGTATTGTGCTGATGTTGGATGATGTGCAAATAGGTTATTATGAGTCAACCACATGGAGTGTTTTCAATCGCAGTCTGAGTGACTCAAAGTACCATGATGAAGAAAAAAGTGATGCTGCTCTTATATTTCGTGCCATGTATAGAAGCATGAAAAGTCGAGCACTGCATCTTAGAGAGCACTTCAATCTCACGGATGGTGAGTGGTGGACAAATCGGTACAATTGCAACTCTTTTTATTGGTTTTACACAAATCACAAACATTTATGTGACATTTGTCCAAACACAACAAGCAAAACTCTCCTTTCTCTATCATTTATCATATTATCAAATGACCATGGCCCACAAGAATATATTCTGCATAGATGATCCTATGTATAAAATTCTCTTCTAGATGCAAATGAAAAGTGTGATCAATAATTAAGTTACTGGTGTTCTCATATTGGTGTTCTCATCTCGTTTGAAATTCAGTTGAGAATACACCTGTAGTTTTGATGTTAGTGTTTACTTTAACATACTAGAAAAGTGGTTTCTTTTAAAGTTGAACTGTTTAGATGGTTGTGTTAAAGCAATTGCATTACTTTAGAGAAATGTGTCAAATCAATTGAGAAAAACTGCAATAACAATTGACTTCATAATAAACTTCATTCCTTTCTTTTTAAGGTGTACATGTTCATCAGAGACTTGCTGGATGTGCATTGTTGAATGATGATAAACCAGGTGTGGTCCAGACAATGGATGGTTTTGATGGACAAAATATGGAGGAGTTCACATTTGACATGGAAAAAAACGATATCCAGATGAAAATGCCATGGATGATAACATGGAACGAAATGCAGTGGCTTAGTGTGAAACTTCTGTATGGAAAGATATGTCACCCTATTTGCATTAAAACTTTGCAGAGGTACCTGAGCATGAAAAAGAACAATGTCATGAGAAAAGGTGAGAGAATTAACCTGTTTAACTAATATGACCAAGACAGCTGTATAGGGGAATTACAGTTAGAGAGACCAATATGTTCAATGAAGACCAGGAGTCAAATGTTAAGTTTAATCAGTTGACAGAGTTTATTGAAAAAGTTATCCACACTTCCAATGGCCGTAGAAAATGAGTTCGATTTTTAAAATGTTCTTCAAAATGGTTCTTTAAAGAACTGTTCACTGAAAGGTTCTTTAGGGAAACAAAAATGGTTCTTCTATAGCAGTGGTTCTCAGTCCTGGTCCTGGGGGTCCCCTGCTCTGCACATTTTGCATGTCTCCCTTATTTAACATACCTGATTGAGATCATCAGCTCGTTAGTTCAGTTCATGGATCTCTCTCCTAATGAGCTGATGATCACAATCAGGTGTGTTAAATAAGGGAGACATGCAAAATGTGCAGAGCAGGGGCCCCCCAGGACCAGGATTGAGAACCACTGTTCTATAGACAACACTGCAAAAACACCCTTTGCAACTTTTATTTTTATTTTTCTACACTGTTCACTGTAGTTTAACATACACAAAGCAACAAATGGTGCTATAACCATAAAAAGAATCATAAATGTTTGGATACATGTGGTGTGTTGTTTTTTACATGTCTCATATGGTTATCATGAGAACCACATAATAAATTGAATTAAGTTCAAACTGATAACTCTTTTTCTATAAAATATATTAAGATGAATTATTACAAAACAAATATATATTATTCTCTGGAAGCCAGGCTAAATGAGTAAACAATGTGGTTGCACTCCTGACATGGGTTAGACCCTCAGTCACCTCTCAGATACCAAATACAGACATTGCTTGTAACATAAATACTAGAATAGATACACTAGTTTTAAGAAAACTATTACATATTTATTTTTTAATAGAAGCAAAGGGAATGGAAATCAACTCTTCACTGCAATACTGACAGAAAATACATATGTTTTTGACTGATTTAATGACTGATGCAATGAAACCAGCAGTTTACCAACAGTAACACTGTGTTTTACAATCATCCTCTTCTGTAGTGAAACCCAGAGTCAGACTCATGAGGAAGACGCTTCCAGACACTCAAGGGCTTCAGATCAGCTGTCTGGCCACTGGTTTTTACCCTCGTCACATTAACCTGACCCTGTTCAGAGATGGTCAGGCTGTAGGTGATGATCAGATCACAGGAGGAGAGATTCTGCCCAACGGAGATGGAACTTACCAGATGAGGAGGAGTTTGGTGATCAGTGAAGAAGAGCTACGTGAGGAACATAAATACAACTGCACAATGAAACACCTCAATCTGGACAACAAACTGGACATTACATTTGGTAAAAAAAAAAAAAAAAAAAAAAAAAAAAAAAAAAGATCAAACACACAAAATATCATTTTTGATATCAACAAGAGAATAGATTTAATAACATAAAAATACCAACTTTTTATTTTGAGCAAATCATTTGCCAAAATTTCAGTATTTGTGTTTAGGTAACTTCTTATTTTCCAAATTTGTTTTTAAATCACCACAATTTCAGATGCAGATAAATATGATCCAGGATTATCCAGTCTGTCTGTAGTTTTCAGTGTGCTGGTGTTCATGTGTCTGGCTGTTTCCCTCATAACTGCACTCATATGGAGGAAGAGATGTGCTGCTGGTAAATGTTCTGTGTAGAGTCCAGTTTATTATCCCCAAATAGAAAAATATACCAATCATCAGTTCCTTTAGAGACTCTTTCAAAGTTCACTGTATGCAGTTTTATGTTTCTGTAACTCTCTATTTATCTATGTTTAACTGTCATTCTTGTTCAGGACGAGGATCTGAGACATCACAGAGTAAATACTCCCCTACTCCATGTGAGTATACTATGTTTTATTATTAGCAATATTTTCATTTTAAAGGTTAATTTTGGAAACTTTCTAGAAATTAAACCAAAGTAATTTTTATTGATTTCAGCTTCCACGCACGATGAAAATTAGGTGTATGTAAGGCATCAAATTAAAAAGTCAAGGAAAATACAAACAAAACTTAAGATTTGCAAAAGGAATGTAACACAGGTAACAAATGTACAACCTACAGTTTGCAAAATAACAATGAGCCTGTGTGTGACCTGAAAACATTCTATTGTCTAAGAACACTATTATTTTACTAATGTCTTCTTTTTTGACAGTCAAAAGGAGATTTGTGTTTTATGATTTTTCTATTCCAACATGTTCTCAATCCCAATGCATTTGATATTTCCACTGTAAGACTTGAAGAACCTCAGACACTTTGATCTCATTATTTGGACAATGCAAACACAGTGTATTAAAATACAGGCATCTGTTTCCACATCTCACTGAGAGAGAATACAGGAAAACCTCTTTCTTATCTATGCATTTATTCCTTTTCCCCCACTTCCTTCTCCTCACCCATCCTTCCCTACTCAGCTCACTCAGAATGGTCAATAGTAATATAATGTTCTACATGAATGCATGTGATATTTACAGTCATGTCTGTTATCATTTGAAATGTCTCAGTGTGACTGGTACAATGGTTTTAGTCTAACAAGGAGTAAACTAAAAGGTAAAAAGATCCTAAGAGTTTAGAGATATTTTGCTCACTGTAGAGGGTGTGACCTTTTTCCAGTGTCTTTCATGCAAATTACCATCTGTAATTGTCCTAAACCATTACAGTTTGGCTAAGGATCTTTGCTCCCTGGTTGTGAAGTACTGCACTGTTGTAAACTACTACAGACTGTTAACTTTATTATTAGGGTTCCTCTTGTCATAGCGTAAAAAAAAAAAATTCAGAAAGGAGACACTTATCAACACTCCGTTTTATAAACCTGAGCAATAGATGTGAAAAAGCTAATGTCTTTTTCCTACCTTTTTTCTGCTATTTGTACATTTTTACCTTTCCACATTGTATAACATGCAGTTTTCATATGCATAAATTCTGTAGTCATTTTCAGTCATATTGTATTTCTTATCATGTATTATCATGTATCATGTATGTTTTATTTAATTCTATTGCTGGAAGACAGCTGACAGATCAGCTGTCTGGCCACTGTTTTTTACCCTCGTCACATTAACCTGACCCTGTTCAGAGATGGTCAGCCTGTAGATGATGATCAGATCACAGGAGGAGATCACACTTTTTCTTATATTGTTGTTAATATGTAAAGTCTGCCAGTTTAATCACTTTATTGCCTCCATTAATAAAACAATACAATCACATATACTGGGTAAAACCGACCTTGAAAATAGAACTCTGGTTGGTTCAGTTCTAAAATGGTTCTCAGTTTCCCCCAGAAGCATATAGCCTCTATTATCCTTAATCCTCTGGGGTCGAAAAACGTGTTGGCGCGGTTTGTGGCAGTTTTTCTGATAACGCATAAAAGAACTTCAATTACTCCGTCATGTTTTATCGTACAGATAAGAGCTATACATCAGTCGAATCTGTAAAGGGTCTACTTTTATTTGTATACACTCATAATAACAACAACACTCTGTGGTTTTGTGAAATAAAGAGATATATCTATAGAAAGGTTGACATGTCTACTTTTAAATGAAGTAAGTCTTATTGAAAACAAATATCCTGTGTTAAAGTAATCTGTATGAAACCAACACAATGTCCAGTATTTCTCATCAGACCTAATTATTTTTCATTTGATCACGCCCACAAGCTACTTTCACTTTTGATATTATAATCATGCACGTGAGGTGCACACGGCGGACCACCCACATCAACGCAAACAAAGCAGCGAGACTTGTCTTCATTGTTCATCTCGGATACTTTCATCTTGTTTCTGGAAGAAGACGCACTGTGAGGAGTAAGATGTATATTTCACTCAGAGGAAGAACACAATGCGACTCACTGCGAAATCCACCGAAGGAATAAGTCTTTCTTTTATTAGCCTACTTACGTTAGTTGTTGTGTTACTTTGACAACTTATACACATTATAGTCGTTAGACTATTTCCGAACTATAATTCCTGACTACATGTATAATCAAGTGAAATGTTATGAAGTATGTTTCATTTCATGGCATCGAAATGTATCACAACGCCAGGATGTTTTTAATGTTCTATAAAATAAAAATATAAACGTGATAAAAGTAATAGTGTTTACACTGTAACACTGAATGATAGAGTCTGAGAATGTTTAGACAAAACTACCGTCATATACTCTGTTCACGAATAGATGTATATGACATGCTTAACAATAATAAATTAGTTTCCCAGACATAAAATGTTTTTGTATTGTATAATACATACAAAGCATGCTTGTGTTTATGACTATAAAATCATATTTATTTATTTATTTACCATATAACAATAGGATATGTAATATGAATTGTATTATAGTAATATGAGTTTATTATTAATAATCTGTTCTTGAATAGATGTTTAACGTACTAAACAATAATAACTAGTTTCTCAGATATAAAATGTCAATTTTTTACGATAGTACAAAGCATGCGTGTGTCTATGACTACAAAGCCATAATATATGTATATATTACAGATGCTCCTGATGTTAACATGCTCACAGATGTTTGTGTTTTTTTTAGTGATCTGATACCTGTACCACAGATGAATGCTACATGAATGCCACATGATGAGTGCTGTACCAACATCAGATGTTCAGCTACACTGATATTTTATGGTAAAACAAGTTCCTGGACTACTGATGGTGAGGTTTTTTTTTTTGTTGTTGTTGTTTTTTTTTTTCTTGAATCCATGGCAAGAAGCAGCAATCACTTAAATATCAGGTATGATTTACTTGTTTCACTTCTTGAACAGAATTCAGAAAAGAGTTTTCAGGAATGACACAAAGTCTGTTCACATCTCTGTGGTTAGATCAGTGTGGTCAATAATGTGCCTTTGACCTTCATTATGTATGTTTTGAATATACTGTGTTGTAAATAAAATGCAAAAAATCTAAAACTCCATTCTTTGAATATTCTCACATTGTTTCTACCTGACAGTCAGAGTCTCACTGATGGGCCATTAGGGGAGGGCCTTTTGTCTCTCGGGTGTGAAATACTAAATATTCATGGCCATTGTCACGCCCTTGCATATTCCTGTTCGATCACAAAACATGTCTTAGAAAATTTAAATCAATATATTTTTTTCTGTAAACGGGTGAATGAGATGATTTTCACATCATCTTGTAGAAAAAAACTCTAGCCTACCACATCCAGTTCTCAAAAGCCTTGTGAACAAATGTTCTAAATGTGTTTCATGGCCTTATTTCAGTGACTTCAAAATTTTAGTTTTTCACTAACCACGCATAAACATGCGTAAACATTTTCTCAAAAACACAAACATGTACAGTAATGTTGCTTGCATATTATTGTAGCCCAGTTTGTGCTAATTACAATGTAATCAGACTTTAGCCATTAATATGTTTTTAAGATACTGAAAAAAGCACAAATATCAGGGCATGTCAAAACTTCTCCAGGGTGCCAAAACACCCTCAGACCCCAGAGAGTTACTAGTAATTGCCAAACTGAGCAATTGATGAGCTTCATGATCACATGAAAACCCACTTGGAAGAGAGATTAGAGAGACTTAAGGACAAACATCACTGCAACACTCCACCGATCTGGGCTTTATGGAGGTTTGGCCAGACTCAATCTCATCCTCAGAGAAGACACATGAAAACCCACTTGGAATTTGCAAAAAAAAAAAAATTCTGTGATGGTAGCAGACTAAATGCAAGCTCTTTTCAGGCTAAACAACATTATTTTTAGACAGAGTTTATATTAAAACCTGGATACTTTCATTTCTGTCAGGACCACTATCATCAGATGACTGACAATTAGCATACAGTTTTGACTGGCAGTATGGTTGAGCTTGACCAACATGACCTGACAGAACTGATGCTACACTTGATTTACGTTAACAACCGTTAACACTTCTTCCATATGAATTTTTCTGTTATGGCATCTGTTAAAGTAAAATGTCCAGATTTTTGGTAAAAATCATGGTTCATTCCATGTAATTCACCTGAAGCAGCTGCTTACATGATCTGTTCTGTGAGTAGCATGACTCGCACAGACAGAGAATCTGTCGACTTTGCACAGCTAACCATAGACAGAAATTTTCTGCTACATTTTATTATATATTGCACTATGATCTATGATTTCTTTCTTAGGCTATTGAATGGATAAAATCCCTTTCATTTACATAGGAAAAAAAATCAAAATAGTTGAAACTGGAATATGATATTTAAGCAGTATGACACGAGGATCCCCTTATAGAAATTAACCATAGTTTTACTCAACAAAAAAAAAAACGTTCGATAGGGAACAATAATTTTTTTCTATACACATAAGCCTATGCATATAAGGAGAATCATGTTTAGTCAGCTCTGAGCTCCATTTCATCAGAAATTTTCTCCTTTAATGCAAAGATCATCTCCTCACTGTACTCTGAAGAAGAAGCAGCAGCAAGAAGCTCCTGCACCTCAGATCAGTGAAGATGATGTGCGTCAGGTCTTCAGAAAGAACAAGAGAAGAAAGGCACCAGACCCAGACAGTGTCACACCAGCCTGTCTAAAAACCTGTGCTGGCTCCCATCTTTTCACAGACCTTTAACAGATCACTGGAGCTGTGCGTAGTCCCTGCCTGCTTCAAATGCTCCACCATCATCCCCATCCCAAAGAAACCCCAAATTACTGGACTGGTAATGACTACAGTCCTGTAGCTCTAACGTCTGTGGCCATGAAGTCATTAAAAAAAAACGCCACACTTATCTGCCTCATTCAGGACAGTGACGAGTCTGCCTACAGACAGGAGGTTAAAGAGCTGGCTGTCTGGAGCAGTTATAACAACCTGGAGCTCAACGCTCTCAAAACAATGGAGATGATAGTGCACTTTAGGAGAAACCCCCCTGCTCTCTTCCCACTCACCATTATGGGCAGCACTGTAACAACAGTAGAGTCATTCAGATTCCTGGGCAACACCATCTTTCAGGATCATTGTGAAAAAGGCCCAGCAGAGGTTGTACTTCCTTCGCCAACTGAGGAAGTTTAACCTGCCACAGGAGCTGCTAAAACAGTTCTACTCTGCTATCATTGAATTCGTCATCATGCACTTCAGTAACTGTCTGGTTCAGCTCAGCTATCAAATCTACCTCAGAAGACTACGTCGGATAGTCCGGACTGCTGTGCAACCCTCCCCACTCTCTAAGAACTGTACTTATCTAGAGTGAGCAAAAGGCTAGCAAAATGACTCTAGACACCTCACATCCAGCACACTCCCTCTTTGAACTGTTGCCACCTGGTCGACACTAGAGAGCACTGAGCACCAGAACGGTCAGGGACAGGAACAGTTTCTTCCTTCAGGCAATCCATCTCAGGAACACTTGATAATAAACGTGGAACACACAACACTGTTGTACATTCATTTATTTATTTAACACACATACATATTTACATTTCATATTTGCACATAACATACCTGTACATACTAAATTGTATATTTTGTACACTGTCTTTTTTGTATATTTGTATATTATTATTTTTATTATCTTTGTCTTGTCTTGTCTTGTCTTGTCACTGTCATTCTGTTGCACTGTGGAGCTTCTGGCTCAAAAAAAAATCCTTGTATGTATAAACATACCTGGCAATAAAGCTCATTCTGATTCTGATTCTGATATTTAAATTCTCAAATATGTGTAAGTAGATGCATTTTGTACCTGTATAGATAATGTTAGTTGATCTATAATGGGCGATGGGAAAAGTAAGCATATCATTTTAAAATGTGCCATACAATATTTTAATACGACTGACTTTGTATTTAATGTGAATTTAAATAAACATTGTAAGTTACTAATTATAACACTTTCATTGTACAGAAAGAGAGCAAAGAACATTTATATTATCAAAGAACATTTTCACTGACTTCAGTCTAGAGTTCAAGCACTCTCAAAAACTCCCATTAAAATCACTGAAGCTGTTTACACTGTGAAATTAATATCTTACTTGCATTCGTACGCCCATCTGCACTTTGTTGTCGCCCCCTCCATATAAATAGACGAGTGCAACTGTGACTGAAATTGGTCACTTGTTCTATATGATGAATGCCACATATATGCACTATAATAGGGGTAGGGAATGATTCAGACAGTGTAAAAATACTTCCGATTGGGGCGAATGAAGTCTGGTTTTGCATTGTGTTATGCAAACTGCTGCAGGAAACACACTGTGCACCAGCCTGTTGGCATGACAGACAGACAGATAGATAGATAGATAGACAGATTGATGGTGAAATTTAAAGTCTGTGTCTGTGACCAGTATTTACTGAGCTTTCATGACTGATGATCCGAAAAATTCAAAAATATTTAAAAGTTAACTAATCGAAAGAATAGTTGAACATAAATACAGAAATAAAATATATTGTTCAAGTTGTTACTGATTTGAATTAAATTTTGGAATAAATGTAAAATGCTTAAAACACTAACTTGATGAGATTTATAATTGGCTTTAATAAATAGAATATTGATTACATTTACATTTATTCATTTAGCAGATGTTTTTTTTTGTGTAAGTAATGTTTATTTAACATGAGAAATTATGACTGGGACAATTTACATTTGATTTAAAAAAAAAACACTTTGAAGACTTTGCCTCCTCATTTCAGAACACCACAGCACACCACTGTATATATATGTATATATACATTGAAGCATGGATGCTGGTTTGAGCTGGTTTAAGCTGGTTTAAGCTGGTCCTTAGCTGGTCCTAAGCAAATAGCTCCTGCTCAGGACCAGCTTAAGACTAGCACATGACCAGCCTAAACCAGCTAAGGACCAGCTTAAACCAGCTCAAACCAGCATCCATGCTTCAAAACCTACCTAACCAGCATATGCTGTTTTTTTTAAAACAGGTGTTGTTTGTGTTGTGTCTGAGCACATGGCTCTGTCTTTGTTGTTGTTGGCCATGTTCTCCTCTTGCCCTGCCTCCTTGTTTCCAATTACCACGTCCCCTTGTTTAGTCCTTGTTGAGTCCTTGTTTGTCTTAGTGTTGTTACCTGTTCCTCATGTTCTCTGCTCCCTTTATATTGTGCTCCTTTTCTTTCTTGTTTTGCCAGTTTTCCTTATTATACATTATGCTTCTGTGTTTTTCCTTGTTGCTATGATCTGTAGAGCATTGAGAAAGATACCTGTAGCACTACCTGCTATTCTAGTCTTGTTTTTTTCAGTCAACTGTTTCAGAGTATCCTTGCTATTGTTTAGGATTATTCCTATTAGTTTTCTCTTTTTGATTTCCACTGTAGTAGTAGTTTATCAAGTCATTACATAGCATTTGTTTCCACCATCTGTCTTATCCTGTCATGTCTGCAGCGTCTCTTGTCTGTTTCCAGCCTTGTCACATTGTCTGTCTGCACCAAGTAGATAAAAACACTTTCACTTTTATACTGCTGAGAATGCGCCAACAGAACTTTGAATTGCACTGACAGTCACAAATAATTTGAATGTGCGCATATTTAACCTTGTTGAAACAGCGAAGACCAGTATGATTTTCCACTGCAAATCTCATTTTCTTAACCTTAATATTTTTTTCCTTGTTTATCAGTAAAAATATATAAACAACCTTAAAATAGGATACATTTCTATCTTTCTATATACATTTCTAAAGCTTTCTATAAAAGCTTAATGTGTTTTCAAATATTACTGCATACAGTGTCTTGTAATACAATTATTTTTCATACCCCACTGGCAAATTATGTTTTTAGCATAAAATTGTGTTTGTATTATGTAGTAAGGTTTATGTAGTAAACTATTCCTTAATCCTACACAAACAGGAAACTTGTTACTGCTTGGGCTTTAAAAGGCTGATTAAAGGTCAATATTTCTGTCAACACTAGTATTATTGCTGCATTCAAAAAAAAAAAAGGTTAGACAACTTTTGTACACAATAGATTGGTTAAAAACTTAACTCGGGCTCCATTTGTTTACATTGCTAGATACTGTCAGATGAATGCACATACATGTTTGTCAGACCTAAAAGAAGAAACATTACAAAAAATTTAATACAAGTCTTTTGCAGAAAGTTAACTGTTAACTGTGTTAACAGTGTTTCCATATATAAAATATATGTTTGTTATCATCACACTTAATGCCTTTCTGAAACAGGTTGCATATGGACTCTTATTTACCTTTTCTATTCATTTGTGTGGTTGCTACCCATTTTCACCACAAAATGTGGGACAAAAGAGAGAACTCTGAAGGAAACTGGGAATTGTTACAGGACTGAACAGGACTGTTGAAGCTTTGTGTGATAGCTTTAATAATTATTGCACATTTCTTTATTATTAGGTAATATACTGGTAACATTTTACAGCAAGGTTTATTTTAGTAACATTGGTTAATGCATTAATGTGTTGTGTAAGTGTTATCAATATATTAATCTTTAGTCTGATCTGTTTTCTGAAAATTAAAAAAAAAAAAAAAAAACGTCAATTTTCAAACTGTTAACAGATTTACCTTGTATATTGAATTGTACCTTTCCATTCATTTATTTGTGTAGGAAATATTACATTGCCAGATCTTACACAGTGGGAACACAAATAAGCAAACCGAGAGAAAAGAAATAAAATATATGACAGAGAATGACAGCACACCAGAAACATGACTACAAAAATTTATGTTTTACATTGTGCAAACTTTCACAAGACAACCACAAAAATATAAACAACAAATTAAACCTGGAATTGAGATCATAAATGTTCTTTATCACATGCAACAAAATGCAATCCCCTTCCCCAAAGATCACTCTGTACCAACAAGAAAAAACAGTAATATAGCACAAGATAATAAATCTCATCCCCTAGTAATTATGTGGATTACTCATTTCTCTCTCTCTCTCTTTCCTTTTTAGCTTTTCATCAAGTGGTGCCCACAAGAGACAAATGGCCAAAATTGGTGGAACTTCTTGAATAGGTCCAACTCCACTTCTGTGGACCTAAGGGGTGGTGTGATTATGGTGTGTCTGGATCAGTAGTCGATACAGCAAGTGGTTGGTGGGTGGGGATCGTGCAAACCACTTTCAGAGGTGGTTGAATTTGTGTATAGTGCAAGAATTCAATATTGACATTGTATTTGTTTTGCAGAGACACATTTATGTGACCAAGTGTAAATTGAACCGTTTTTAACCAATTGGATAGCAATCTGACCAGTAAAAACACATGAATTGACAAATAGGCAGTTAGGTCTCATAGTTTGTACGTAGGTATTAGTATGTAAGGTTTACAAGCACAAAACATGCACTTTGTACATTTTATAATATGATTATGAAAATGTATGAATATTTTATAACGTTAAACTACTTGTATCAGTGCATTTATATAATTTTATTGATAAATGATTTTAATTTTTATACCCCTTAACCTACCCTTCAAACATAACATAGGCCCACCCATTTTATAGCAAATATAAAAATGTTGGAAAAAAATGCCTTCTGTGTCCCATGGCAAACAAAGTAATTATTACATAATCAGTAAAGTTCAAATGATTGCAGAAATGTTATTCATTTTAAGGGTTTAAAGTATAGTCTATAGTCTAGTACGGATTACTTTTAGATTATTTTTGACCTTTTTGATCATTTTTATCACTTAGATTTAAATAGGATATTCTTATTAGCTGTGTCCTAAATGATGCATTTCACACTATGCACTTATTCTATGCAACAACAACAAAAAAATCCTAACACATTTTATATAACTATTTATAAATATTTTGGGGTATTCCAGAAAGCAGGTTATGTGACATATCTGGGAAAATTTCCAAAAAATAAACCGCTAACCTCAACTTTCGGATCCAAAAACTGAGGTAGTTTAAGGGTATGTAATAGCTATACCAACTCTCCAACAACCCATCAAGTGGCTCATGTTGAGGGATGTATTGATCTAAGCTATATCTATTGATCGATCTATATCTATTGTGTGTGTGAAATAACTTGGGATTGGGAGGTTGATTGAACTAATTTTCCACAGGTGTTTGAAACCAAAAAGCAAGTAAGTTTTGAGTTATTCACTTTCTGGAATTCCCCCAGTTGTTCCTATTTTTTTTTTTTTTTTTTTTTTTTTTTTCAATTAAAATAAGTACACAATGACTCACAATTTGGCTCAAAATCACAGATTTCATCGTCAGTGAATGAGACACTGTTAGTATTGTTTATAATTCGATAATAATCTGATTTCATTTTTATGTTTGGCATGTTGTCTCGACTTTAATGTTGGGTCATAGACTCACTTGTCATGTTTAATCATGCGTGGAAGCTGAAATGAGAGAGAGAAAAAAATAGCCATTTCCAAAGTAGCCATTTCCAGAAAGTTTCCAAAATTAACCATAGAATTAACATACTACATTCATATTACTTCATAAAACAGTGTACTCACATGGAGTAAGAGAGTAATCACTCTGTGACTTCTCGGATCCTTGTCCTGAATAAGAATGACAAAGTTAAACCATGCTGAATACAGAGTAACACTACAAAAACATAAAACAGTTAACTTTAAACTTTGATCTGAAAAGGAACTGCTTTTTGTTTTATCTTTCTGATTGAGCATTAGATGTAATGAACCTGGACTGTACAAAACATTTACCAGCAGCACGTCTCTTTCTCCATATGATGAGTGCAGTTATGATGAGAACAGCCACACACATCAACACCAGCACACTGACAACTACAGACTGAGTAGATGATCCTGGGTCAGATTCAGCCACATCTGAAAATGTGGTGAATTAAAGAAGTAATAGCAGAAAACAAAACAAAACAACAGGAAGCATATATATATAGTGCATTTTAAAAAAAAAAATTAGATTATCGTGAAAAAGTTCATTTTTTGTTTGCAATTTATTTAAAAAACTGAAACTTTCATATATTCTAAATTTATTACATGTAAAGTAAAACATTTTTTGTTTTAATTTTGATTAGATTATTTTGATTATTAGAGCTTACAGCTCATGAAAGTAAAAAATCCAGTATCTTAAAATATTAGAGTATTTCCTAAGATCAATCCAAAAACAGTTTTGGAAAACAGAAAAGTTCAAGATCTTTAAAGTATGTTCATTTATGCACTCAATACTTGGTCAGCAGCATATATTACAGCAAATTCCCTGCTCCTAGCACAAATTACAGCATCAGTGAAGTGAAGTGTGACATGTAAGCGATCATCCTGTGGCACTGCTGAGGCACTATTGACCCTTCATATTGTCTGTATATTGTTGGATTGACTGTTTCTCTTCTTTCTCTTGAAAATATCCCATAGATTCTCTGTGGGGTTCAGGTCAGGCATGTTGGCTGGCCAGTAAAGCACAGTAATATCATGGTCAGCAAATCATTTGGAAGTGTTTTTTGTACTGTGGCCAGGTGCTAAAGTTCTGCTGGAAAAGGAAATCAGCATCTCCATAAAGCTTATCAGTAGATGGAAGCATAAACTGCTCCAAAATCTCCCGGTAGACGGCTGCATTGACTCTGGACTTGATAAAACACAGTAAACCAACACCAGCAGATGTCACGGCACACCAAATCGTCACTGACTTCAGAAACTTCATACTGGACTTCAAGCTGCTTGGATTCTGTGCCTCTCCAGTCTTCTCCAGACTCTGGGATCATGATTTCAGCATGAAATGCAAAATTTACTTTTATCTGAAAAGAGGATTTTGGACCACTGAGCAACAGTCCAGTTCATTTTCTCCTTAGCCCAGGTAAGATGCTTCTGACATTGTGTCTGTTTCAGAAGTGGCTTGGCAGCCCTTTTCCTGAAGACGTCAGAGCATGGTGACTCTTGATGCGCCAACTCCGGCTTCAGTCCACTCCTTGTGAAGCTCTCCCAAGCGTCTGAATCGACTTTGCTTGACAGTTTTCTCAAGCTTACGCTCATCCCTTTTGCTTGTGCACCTTTTCCTACGCAACTTCTTTCTTCCAGTCAAATTTGCATTTAATATGCTTTGACACTCTGTAAACAGCCACCCCTTTCAGTAATGACCTTCTGTGACTTATCCTCTTTGTGGAGGGCATCAACGATTGTCTTCTGGACCATTGCCATGTCAGCAGTCTTCCCCATTATTGTGGTTTCAAAGAACAAGAGATACCCGGAATTTATGCTGTAGGGATGAACATTTAATGAAACTCAAACGTAAATATTCTAATATTTTGAGATACTGGATTTTGACTTTCATGAGCTGTAAGCTCTAATCATCAAAATTAAAACAAAACAAACTTTAGAAGTGTTTTACTTTACATGTAATAAATCTAGAATATATGAAAGTTTTAGTTTTTTAAATAAGTTACAAACAAAAATATAGCTGCAAGCAGCAATGACGGGCCCTCGCCCCCAGCGCATCCGCAATCCTGGTGCCATCAGAAAAATGGTGCCCGGAGGGCACATACATTGACAGTAACCCTGTGGCAGTTTGGATTGAAGGGTTACAGCAATGAAAGGGTTAAAAGCAAAGTGCTTGTCAGTCATTCTGATACACTGAGAATGAGCTGGAAAAGATTCCTTATCCTATGAGGTCATCTTGTGTTCATCCTTGGTATTACAGTCTTCATCAGCTAGTTTACAAGTGTGATATTTCAAATGTTTTTGCAGCCTCTTGATTTGCTTCTCAGAATGACTAGTTCTATGTATGACATTTTTTGTTTAATAGTTTTTTACAGTGTTTGGGAACTGCATTTATTTTAAATGACTAGTTCTATGTTATTTTAATATTACGTTTTTTTCTGCTAATTTCAAAAAATCCGCTCACAATTTAACATCTTCCGTATGTTGGCATCATGTTGACAAAGTTTGGTGTGAAGTACTTGTTCCTGCTTGGAGGAGTATGAATTTGTTTATAGCCTGATTTTTCCAAAAATCCACATTCAAATCAAAATAGCAGACTTCCTGTTGGTCGCAGCTAATGGATGTAAATTAGAAAGTTGTCCGGCTTAATGAGAACAATATACATTCCAAGTTTGGTGTCTGTAGCTTAAACTAACCCCCCCACTTTTGACAAAAGGTGGCGCTATAGAGCGCCTCCTCCACGCCCATTTATGAGCTTTTGCCAGTGTCTAACTATCATTAATACTAATGTGTGTCTTGAGTTTCATGAAAATCCAACCTTATTAAGTGCCCCAAAAACACAGGAAACAAATGTTAAAGTTTGACACGTTGCCATGGCAACAGTATTTAATGCATCAACGACCCCTTTACAGATTCTCATCGGCCGTGTTTTGACATTATTCTGATGAAGTTTGAAGCAAATCGGGTGAAAATAACCATGTGATATCAAAGTATTTTTAAAAGAGACACACTTTCACACAGTTTCATCCGAATCAGACAATGTGTGCAGTAGTTATTAGCCATTTCCTGTTTCTCATTTCTCGCCATAATTTCAATGCCTCGCCACGGCTAGACCATTCGAGATATCAAAAATCCCCTCACAATTTTTTATCCCCAATGTCTTGAGATCAGGTTGACCTAGTTTGGTCACAATTGGGTAAAAAACCTAGGACTAGTATATCAAATTCCAGAGCATGCGTTTTTGACAAAACCCAAAATAACCAACTTCCTGTTGGGATTAGCTAATGACATAGAGTGTGTGAGTTGTTCAACTTGAAGAGTTCTATATGTGTACCGAGTTTCATATGTGTACGTGCAAGTATGTGTGCTATATAACCCTCCAAATTCCAGGGGGCGCTGTAGAGTCCCCTTGCCACGCCCATGTACCAGTCTCTGCCCGGCCCTAATGGCCGCAGATTCCAAGATGTGTGCCAATTTTCAAGAGTTTTTGAGCATATTAAGGGCCCCAAAACCCCCCAAAACCTTGAACAAAAAAAAGTCGTAATAATAATAATAACAAAGAATCCAACGAAAAACAATAGCCCCTTTCAGGGCTCGGGCCCTAACAAATTAACAAATTACAAATTACAAATGAACTTTTTCACGATATTCTGATTTTTTGAGATGCACCTGTATATATATATATATATATATATATATATATATTAAACCTCTTTAGTTTTTCTTTACCAAATGTAATGTCCAGTTTGTTGTCCAGATTGAGGTGTTTCATTGTGCAGTTGTATTTATGTTCCTCACGTAGCTCATCTTCACTGATCACCAAACTCTTCCTCATCTGGTAAGTTCCGTCTCCGTTGGGCAGAATCTCTCCTCCTGATCATCATTCACAGGCTGACCATCTCTGAACAGGGTCAGGTTAATGTGACAAGGGTAAAAACCAGTGGCCAGACAGCTGATCTGAAACCCTTGAGAGTCTGGGAGCATCTTCCTCATGAGTCTGACTCTGGGTTTCACTACAGAGAAAAAACAAGATGTTTTACTGTTTAACTGTTAACATTAAACTGTTGGGTTCATGGCATGAGTCAGTAATTTTTCTGATATTGTTGATTCTCTTACCTTTTCTCATTACGCTGTTCTTTTTTATGTGCAGGTACCTACGCAAAGCTTTAATGCAAATGGGTTGATAAATATTTTCACACATAATCTTTATATGAAGTCTTGTTATTTGGCCCCATGGCTCCCATATTATCTTTGTCTGGATATCATTTTTTTCTGTGTCAAAGGTGTATTCTCCTATTTCTTGTCCGTTAAAAGCATCCCATCTCTGCAGCAGACCAGGTTTATCATCATTCAGCAGTTCACATCCAAAAATTATCTGTTGAACACGTACACCTTCAAATGAATAGAAAGAAAATTAATTTCTTAAAGGGGACATCGGATGCCCATTTTTCCACAAGTTAGGGTCTTAATGAAAAGTCTATAATATACTTTTCTTAAAAATTCTCAATGGTTGTGTAAAACAACACCCTTTTTAACTTGTCGAAATGAGCGCTGCAAAAATCATCCCATTCTGAGGGGATTGTTCCTTTAAATGCAAATGAGCTCTGCTCACCCCGCCCCTCTCTTCTCTCTGAGTGACGAGCCTGTTTACTTTAGCCACGTTTAGCCACTAAACTTACTAACTAGCACGTTATTAGGAAAGGCGATCGCTGATCTGAGGTAAGACGCTCATGTCAATCAATTATCATGGGAGCGGCCTCTGTCGGTGTGATGCCAGATTAATTAAAAACCACTGCATGGATTTTTATCATTATAGGGTAGATTTGTACATACACTGCCAACACACATTAATGTTCAAACAACATGAAAAAGTGAACTAGCATCCGATGACCCCTTTAAAAGACCCATTAGTCTTCACTGACAATATACATACAAAATGTGGACTGAAAATACATTTAATCATTACTGTTTCTAGCACGTGTATTTTTCTTACTTATACATCAAAAGCTCTTCAAGAAACTTTACATTTGTTATAAAAATGATGTACAATATAATCAATGTGTTGGCTAGCACTCACCATTTGTGTGATTTAAATGCTCCTTATAATAAACTGCCCGATCTTTCATTGTGTTATAGAAGCCAAGAAATACAACATCAGCATCACTTTTCTCTTTATTTTGGTACTTTGAATCACTTGGACTGCAATGTATAACACTCCATGTGACTGAGTCGTAATATACTATTTGCACATAATCCAGCATCACCACAACACTAAACTCAGGAAATGGTGTTTGTCCATCAGAGAGTGAGAACCTGTGAATACACAAAAAAACTTGTATAAAATTTGTATATATGAGACATGTTGTAACACTAAGGGCCATACTGTATACTGTATATAATACTATATAATAGTAATTTATAAAAAAAAAAAAAAAAAAACCCTGTTCAAAGGTTTACATACACTTGATTCTTAATACTGCATTGTTACCTGAATGATCCACAGCTCTTTGTTTGCGCTTTGTTTTGTTTTGTGATAGTTGTTCATGTGTTCTTTGTTTGTCCTGAACAGTTAAACTGCCTGCTGTTCTTCAGAAAAATCCTTCAGGTCCTACCAATTTTTAGGTTTTTCAGCATTCATAGAATGACTGTATGATTCTGAGATCCATCTTTTCACACTGACGACAACCGGGTTCAAATGCTCCCTGATGCTTCAGAAAAAAACACAATGCAATAAGAGCCAGGGGGTGAAAACTTTTTGAATTTGAAGATCAGGGTAAATTTAACTTATTTTGTCTTCTTGGGAAACATGTAAGTATCTTCTGTAGCTTCTGAAGGGCAGTACTAAATGAAAAAAAAAAAGATATTTAGGCAAAATAAGAAAAATGTACACATCTTTATTCTGTTCAAAAGTTTACACCCCTGGCTCTTAATGCATTGTTTTTCCTTCTGAAGCATCAGTGAGCGTTTGAACTTTCTGTAATAGTTGCATATGAGTCCCTCAGTTGTCCTCAGTGTGAAAAAATGGATCTCAAAATCATACAGTCATTGTTGGAAAGGGTTCAAATACACAAAAATGCTAAAAAACCAAAGAATTTGTGTGATCTGAACAACTCATGAACAAATATCACTAACCATTAATAATAATAATAATAATAATAATAATAATAATAATTTTTTGGTTTTTATAAATCCAACTATTATTTTCTCTTGCAGACTATCTTCAACATCTTCAAATATCTTACATTTGAAATATTTATGAAATATATGCAGGTCAGTACTAAATAAAAAAAAAAATAACATGCATTTTGTATGATCTCTTCTATTTTGGTAAAATAATTAACATTTTGCAGATTTTGCAAAGTGTATGTAAATTTTTGACCTCAACTGTATATATAACTGCTCACTGGGAACAGTTCAGTAGCTTGGAAAGTGAAAACAGAGTGGAGAGAGATTTGAATGTTTTTAAATGTGAAACTCAAATTCAGGTAAAACTGTAGGTGTTTGTGCGAACAAATGAACACAGACAACATTAAAATTGGATAAAAAGCCATGAACCGGCCATCGCTTTAATGAACTAGCAAAGCGTGAAACGCAAACATCCTTAAAGAGGAAACATAACAAGAACTGTATGTGAATTCTGTCACATCTTTAAGACTGAATGAAATGAGATTCAGGCCTATGAATAGCAACATGTGAGTTTATTTATACTATTCTGCTGCAAAATGTTAATTTTTGAATTTTTTAAATCATTCATTCAAATTTAATGGGCCAGCTAAACATTAATGGGGTAATGTGTGCGCTGGATGGGCTGACTGGGGACACATTCAGCCCATCCAGCGCACACATTCCCTCATTAATGTTTAGCTGGCCCTGATGATTATCATTAAGGAGTTCTTCTCTTGAAGGGTCAAATTAAGACCATTTAATGATATAACTAACGAACGACGTAAACTCTTTAAGGCAGTCATATGTCCAAAAGTTGTTGCTATTTCTGGAAACCTGTTTGCTTTAGGCTCATATATCTGTAATTAATGCATGTTTTAATGGGTTGTAGCCTTCAGCTCCACCTTGACCCTTCAAGCCCAGGACTCCGCCTTGTCCTGTCGGCTCCACTGTGACTCCTCACTCCCTCATCTCCACCGTCGCCTGTCATCCCTTTGTCTTCAGCAGGATCCTTCATCCTGCCATCTCCGCCTTGTCTCGGCTGGGAATTTCTGTGCCTGCAGCCTTGCCTAGTGCCTCCACCTCTTCGGCTCAACTGTCATCCTCACTACCTCTAGTCCTCCATCTCCCTGACTGCACCACCTCTATCCTGAACTGCACCACCTAGGGCTCCACCATTGGTCTGTTTCCCTTTGGCTCCATCAAGGCATCCAACTCCACCAGCTCCTCCATTAAAGTTTCCACTGCCAGCTCCTCCATGAGCTTGTCATCTGTCAGCACCGCATTGGGTTGCTGCTCTAACTTTTGGCCTTCACCATCTTGGACTCGTCTCTGGGCAGACAAGCCTGGTGTGCAGATCCTCCTTTGATATTGGTGCGGGTGGTTGGCATCTCAAGCCCAGCAGCTCTAGCAATTCAAGTCTGGTGGTCCCGACTCAGCTCTTGGAGGTCCTTACACCATCTGCAGTGTTCCTGGTAATGTCCACTGCCATCTTAAGTGTTTAAGTTGCACACCGCTCACCCTTTTTTTTCTCCATAGGTGGTGCCGACCACTCTTGAACTCCCTGTCAGCTCTGTTGTGCCCACAAAAGTGGTCTCTCAACTCTCTGCCTGCTCAGACACGACCGTGACCACAGAGGTTGTTCATAAACTCTTTGCTTGCTTTGACATGACCATAAAGGTTGTCCCTAAACTCTCTGCCCATCCACCTTGGTTGGTTCCCTGCACGCTTTGCCCTGTCTAGGTGATTTTCTGTGCCGCTGTGGTGGACTCCAGCTCTGCCAGCTCCATCCCTCCCCGGGTCTGCCTCCGCTCCACTTCCCACCTTGGCTTTTTGTTTTGTTTCTGTTTCTGACTTGTTTGTTACCTATGTCACTCATTGACCATACCCCCTTCCTTGTTTGTTGCCTTGGTTACTTATTGGTCCCTTTGTTCTCATGTGTTTATATAGCCATAGTGTTTCACTTGTTACCTTGTCATTTGCTTTCTCCTGCTCCCCGCAACATTTGCAGTGATCACCTTTCAGAGTTTAATCATAAAAGCTATATAAACTTTTTTGACATTCTGTCCCCAAATTTAAGACCATATGAAATCATAATTAAGACTTTCTTGTACAGTTTAAGACTTTTTATGGCCTTAAATCTGATCTTAGAGGGTTTGGTGACTGCGTGATTGTGCCATTGTAATATAATGTGCACTTCATTTAAAGGAGAAGTCCACTTCCAAAACAAAGTTTCACATATAATGTACTCACCCCCTTGTCATCCAAGATGCTCATGTCTTTCTTTCTTCAGTCATAAAGTAATTATGTTTTTTTTAAGAAAATATTTCAGCATTTTTCTCTATATAATAGACTGATATGGTCCCCCGATTTTGAACTTCCAAAATGCAGTTTAAATGCAGCTTCAAACGATCCCAAATGCGGTTGTAAACGATCCCAGTCAAGGAAGAAGGGTCTTATCTAGCAAAACGATTGGTTATATTCATTTAAAAAAAAAATACAATTTAAATACTTTTTAATCTCAAATGCTCCTCTTGCCTTGCTCACCTTGATCGCTTTGTATTCTGACTCAAGACAGTTAGCGTATGTCGAAAAACTCAAATCGTATTTTCTCCCTCAACTTCAAAAATCATTTCAAAATCACCCTACATCACTGCAGAAGTACCGACCTAGTCTTTGCAAAGTGAACATGCAAAGAAGATCAAACACTCTTAACAAAAAATGTAAAACAGCGATATAGGATGATTTTGAAGTTGAGGGAGAACATGAGATGGGAGTTTTTCGAAATACCCTAACTGTCATGAACCGGAAAAAAACAGTCCAGGCAGAGTAAGACAAGACAAGTGTTTGACATTAAAAAGTATATAAATTGTATTATTTTTATGAAAATAACCAATCATTATACTAGATAAGACCCTTCTTTCTCAGCTGGGATCGTCATCATTTACAACCGCATTTGGGATTGTTTGAAGCCGTATTTTAGAAGTTCAAAATCGGGGCACCATATCAGTCCATTATATGGAGAAAAATGCTGAAATGTTTTTTTTTTTTTTCAAAAAATATAATGTCTTTACGACTGAAGAAAGAAAGACATGAACATCTTGGATGACAAGGGGGTGAGTAAATTATATGTGAATCTTTGTTTTGGCAGTGGACTTCTCCTTTAATGTGTAACATCATTTTTCCCACTGTGTCCGAGCCTATTAAAATAAGTGCAACACACTTTGCAAAAGGCATGGGTCTCATCCGAACTATAAAAAATTAATCTCTTCCATCCATATTTTGTTTTTTACCGGAGCACCACCTGAGTGTTCTCCTCCCATTTCTACCAGTGATGCTTAATTCATCTTCACGTGTCTACTAGCTGCGTGGATATTAACAGTGCCAATGGGCTGTAGTTTACTAGGTTGAGGTCACAAATGGGTTAAAATTTGTATGATGTGTTGATTGTGTGAGTAGGATGCATTTCATACAAGATCCGGCAACTGGACAACCCTGTTTGTATGGTTTGGGACATACAAATAGCGGAAATTTCCCAGAAGAAATAACAACCGGAGGGTGTCGGAGATGGGTGTGTAATACGAAAGACTCCTGAGAAAAACGGGAGTGTTGACAGGTATGCCCACTGCTCTGCCCACAAGTCCACAATAGGAGCTGCAGCCCTTTCTGTCTTATAAGCATGGCATAATGGTTTTTAGTCTAAAATTAAATGTCATATCATTTCAGTGATAAAATATAAGACTGCAATGTAGAATTACAATAAATTAATACTTTAATATAAGAATGGGTAAGTTGGGGTACTGGCCTTTTAACTCAATTTACCCCACTCCCACCATTTAAACAAGCTTGTATCGTCAAGCACTTTAAAGCTATAATAATGACATAGCCAGTGTTGGGGAGTAATTAGTTACATGTAACGGAATTACGTAATTTAATTACAAAATAAATGTAATTGTAATTACTTACAGTTACTGAGAAAAAATGTGTAATTAAATTACAGTTACTTTTGAAAATGTTAATGATTACAAAGGGAGTTACATCTAATTTTTTTTTTCACATACACACACCTACATACAGATTTAATTGACTTTTTTCCAAAATTGCATTGACTGCTCTAAAATGAGACACCAATGTTTCAGGAGTTTAGGACACAGAATAGGACAAATGCTTATTCAATAACTGTTTTATTTCCTATTTGTGTTTATGCATATACTTTACTTTTTAAGATTTTTTTTTTCCCAAGACATTGTTAGATGCCAGCGTTTCCTGTCATAACTATGCAAACATTTAATTTCAAAACCAGTATCATAGCTAATAAACTATTTCTTATGATTTCAAATCTGTATTTAACCTCAGAATGATCTCCAAGTAAATAAGAGGTGTTAAGTCTAAATTTGTAGTGGCTGTGCTTTAAATTAAATTATTACATAGCTCTGTGGAATGCCTGATTCTGATTGGTCAGTCATGACATTCCAAGGTATGTTACTCCCCGATAATCATCCGGGCACCTTAAGTCTGCACTATACGCTTGATAGTTTTTATTGGTGGAAGCTTTGCGTCTGGTTACCTAATCAAATATTAAAACTCAATTCAATATTATGTGTACAATTTCTTAATTGTGCCATCTTGCCACTTGCTAGCAACTGATTCCCTAATGGAAGCTTTGCGTTCAAATATTTCAACTCAGATCAGTGTTTTGTGTCTAATTATTAACTTTTGTGGCAAGCAGCTGTGTAATAAGTGGGATAATGTATGTCCAGCCAGTTGTTATCGCAAAATAAAGATGTATATCCCTTACTTATTATTGTCACGGGTCAGTTGGAGAGACGAGGTGAGGACTCAAATGCAGGGGGAAGTGGGCTTTTAATTAATGCAAAAATAAAACAAAACTACCCCGAGGTGAAAAACAGGCAGGCAGGTCAGGACAGAGCACAACACAGGGCCATCCAACTTCCAACACTACAAATACATGAATAACAAACAGCACAGGACTACAGACACAAAGAGACTAAGTAGGGCTGGTAATGAGGGAGACACAGGTGGAATCACTGAAACAACAATGAGGTAACAGATGGGTGGGGTCAGACAGTAGGCAGGAGAAACAGATGGCACCAAACAAACACAACACAAGTCATGTGCATACACAAACAGTGTCATCTGGTGGCCATCCTGGGCACACCAGCTGACGACTGTGACAATTATAATCTTAATTCAAGTGATAAAGGATTTTAAAAGTCTGAAAGTAATCAGTGTTGAGTGCTACTGTAAGGTTAACTCTGCCTGGTTTAAATGTTTCAAAATGATTAACAATGTTAGATATTTAGAAAAGTAATCAAAAGTAATAAGTTACCTTACTTTAATAAAGTAATTGAAATGTTATGCTACTTATTACATTTTAAATAGAGTAACTTGTAATCTGTAACCTATTACATTTCCAAAGTAACCTTCACAACACTGACTATAGCTTTATATAACTTCCTAAAGTACCAACACATTTAAAAGATTTTTTCAGTCTTGTCTGTAATTGTTCAGACACAAGAATCATTACTCCTTGAACATAAAGAAAACAGTTTGAACAAGAAGAAAAAACAATTGTCTCACATGATCCACTATTAAATCAGTCACTAAATTAAATTTCATTTGGAATGCTATACTAAAGAAGACAGCCGTACATATACACTATAGGAGACGGACAACCAAAGCAGATCAGAAATATTTTTTGTATAGTTGGTTTCAGTGTATAATTACTGTTTTTTTTAATAGTATTTTAAAGTAAACCATCAAAATTGCATATTTATTTGATATATGTTAGATTATCTAAAGGAAAATAACTTTCTTACCTGCTTTGGCGACTGTAAAGCATGTCAGCAGATACACAAAAAAAACTTTTACTGAGGAAATTAATCCATTTTTTCCAAACACGTACTGCATATTTTCATATAGTTAGGCTCCACCACTGTTTATCATTTTTAAAGGAACCAAATCTGCCTACTCAGTTTTATATATTTAATAGTGGTACTTTCCCAAACCAGTTTGGCAAACACCCCGCCCTGCAGTCTAAAATATCTACTCACTGACGCAGTCAACTGTCAAGAAAAGTTTAGGCTTAAATGGTCGGCATGAGGCGTATTCCTATTCTGGTGTATACAAAATTTGCCTTAAACTGAGACCAAACAAAATTCCCTTGATATTTTGACACATAAGAGGTCATTGCACTATAAAAACGTCCTGTAAGTTTCAGAACTCAAAACTTTCTTGTTAGTCTAAAAACAGGTTATACTGAAAACAATCTGCCAGAACAACAGGTTGTGGAATGTGCCACTCTGTGGTGTAATATTGTGGCTAAACTCCGCCTCTGCAGAAGAAGATCAAAGCCTGCTACTACACTGCTGCCTGTTTAGCCCTGCCCACCGATTGCCACATACAGTTTAAATAATGAGAGGCGAATGCAGGTCTATGCAGAAACCAAACAATAAAGATTGCTCCAAATACAACAAGACACTGTGCAGTGCCAAGTTGTGGAAAAACAGTCTTTGCATTGCCTTCTTTCTGATCCCAACATTAGGAAAGAGTAGATAAACTTTTTTTAAAATAAAAAAAAAACTGACTGTTAGAACTTGGTCCTTTGTTCAATTAATTTTACTACAGATTCATTTACAAACAAGGAACAATTCGACACAGGATGTTTAGAAAGATTAAAACTAAACGACAATGCTTTTCTGTTGGCTATATTGAATCTGACAGTAATGTCGCACCACATAAGTGTGACTGTTTTTATTACATGGCCAATGCAGCTTTGTCTGTTATTACAAATCGTTTGAAATGTAGGGTAGAGTGGGGTAAAACGGTCCCCTATTGTTTTTCCCAAACTAACCACAAGATGAAATCAAGATAATTTTTATTCTTTATTACATTATTCTTATATCATATTGATATTTGTAGGCCTACTGGCATTTAACAGCACTGTTCAATAGGTAAATTAATTTATTTTATTTTACTGACAAAATATTTTATTTTGTTGTGTATATTTTTTTCATTCGATCAAATAACATTTTAAGCTGTCATATGGTAATGTTACAATTACCCCACCTACGGGGCATGTTGTCACTTTTCACTTTGAGGTAAATAACAAAAAACATATACACTGTAATTATGAAACAAAGCGACATATTTGTACTAGACAAGTGTGAAATTAACATGGATAAAAATTATATTCTGAACCCCACGTGGATTTTCACAAACTGAAAAATTCAAAAAGTGTTAGATTGTGCCCTGCGCTCCCCTAGTCAACATTTGAAGTGGATCAAAACCTTGTCTTAGGACAACTTCGATCAATTTTTTTGATGGTATGGGGTTATACTAACTAGTGATCTATTATAACACATGCATGAAATAGGACACATTACAAAAGACAAAATACAGGCCAGTAATACTATACACAATAACCCTCTGATGTGTGATAGGAAGGTCAAAGAAAGGTTTGTCTGTGAATGAATACAAGTAATTTCCTATAGCAGTATGTGTCTGTTTTAAAGTGAATTAAGTAGGGGAAGATTCTCTCTACATATTAGGTTGTAAAGTTTATCTGGTCTGGCTGAGGTGTCCTGGTTGCCATGGTAACCAGGGGCCTGGTGAGCCATCAGAGATGTCCCGGCAGCCAGTGTTGTGGATTGGGTAAAGGGGTCTGTGATTATTTGTTAATCTAATGAATAACTGATTTGGTAAATCTAATGAACAACCTTGTGTCTGATTGGCCCAAATACTACAACTGCCATTAGTTATGCATAAACTTGTCCTACAAATACAGTGGCTATAAAAAAAAAAAAAAGTTTACAGGCTCTGTTAAGATTTTATATTTCTGAGATTAATTAATCCAATAAAAATCTTGTCATCTTTCTCCACTTTTAAAGTGATGTTCATGCCAGTTAAACTTGATTATTTAATAAAAGAGAAAAACATTTGCAATTGTGTATATGACATGTTTAATGCAGTCATGAAAATATCAAAAAGTCTTTCAGTACTATATCAGAATCAGAATCAGAATCAGCAAGAGCTTTATTGCCAAGAATGGTTGTGCATACAAGAAATTTGTTTTAGTGTCATGACATAGAGACAACAACAACAACACACAAACAATGAAAATACAATGAGAATAAAAATACACATTTATAAATATAAATAGACAAAAAGTTGAAAAATAAAATGAGAAATAATTAAGTGGTATGTACACTTGTGCTGTAGACTATAGAATAAATAGAATAGAATAGAATAGAATAGAATAGAATAGAATAGAATAGAATAGAATAGAATGAGAGGCAGGGATGTACCAGGATGGAGGTGGTAACAAACAAATATAAGGTTATTGCACATTCTTATTGCATAATAGAGGGAACATTTAACTGTTCATTAAATAGATTGCCTGGGGGAAGAAACTGTTCTTGTGCTTGGCTGTATATATATTAAATTCTCTGGAACTGTACTTTACATTCTATATATTAAATTCTCTGGAACTGTAATTAAATCTTGAGATACAGGTGGTGTACAGGTGGTTGCTGTCATGGCATAACCCACTTGCAAGGCCTGTCTGAATCGGTAATAGCAGGAAACAGTGTTCTATAACAAGATTGTGTTCCGGGGCCATAAATGGACTCATCTTTCATGTTGTTTCTTGTTCTGAAGCTGAAAAGTGAAACAATTTAAAGTTCAGATATTATTCTGTCACTTTAAATTGTTTTGTTGTTAAACGTGGAAAAAAGACTACTATTGTGGTGCAAATTCACAAAAACTTGTTTCTGTTAAACTCTGAAGAACTTACTTGAAGTAGGTGAATATCCACTTTGATGTGAAGTACTGGAGCCTATTTCTGAATAAGATTTATACCATGGTAAAGTTTAACTTTTGCCTCAGATGTAATAAACTTTGCTTTGCTAGGTTGCTTTTTTGTAAACAAATTAAGAATGAGAACTTGACATTTACCAGCAGTACGTCTCTTCCTCCATATGATAAGTGCAGTTATGATAAGAACAGCCACACAAAAGAACGCCAACGCACTGATAATTATAGATAGAGCAGAAGATCCGAAGTCAGATTTTTCCAGATCCTCATCTGTGGTAAAACCAAGAAAATCAGTCAGAAAACAAATGTTTAAACTCATAAGATTTTGACTGTCAACAGATTTGGACTGTTACCGCTGGAGACCATATATTTGAAAATTATGTTCCAATGATTGTTTGTTAATTTTTCTTTACCAAACGAAATGTCCAGTTTGTTGTCCAGACTGAGATGCTTCATTGTGCAGTTGTATTTATGTTCCTCACGTAGCTCTTTTTCACCAATCAGCAAACTCTTCCTCATCTGGTAAGTTCCGTCTCCGTTGGGCAGAATCTCTCCTCCTGTGATCTGATCATCATCCACAGGCTGACCATCTCTGAACAGGGTCAGGTTAATGTGACGAGGGTAAAATCCAGTGGCCAGACAACTGATCTGAAGCCCTTGAGAGTCTGTAAGAGGCTTCCTAAAGAGTCTGACTTTGGGTTTCACTTTAGAAAGAAAGGTTAGAGACAGTGGACAGTATAACTGACAAAACCGATGGAGTCTATGCATCAGTTATGTATAGATGATAATATGTCATTTTAAAGCATCCCATTTAGTCTTTACTGTCAGTCATGCTTTTTTAAGTTGCTTCATGTTCATATGCTCAGTTATATCTTAAATAGTTAATCTGTAATGATTGTAATGATGTATAGAAAGTTGAGACAATCTGATAAAGTTCGCCCAGAATCCTGATTTTGAGGTGAACTATTATTTTTATTTAAACTACCGCTGACTTACCTTTTCGCATCACAGTGTTCTTTTCTTTTTCCAGGAATGTGCGCAAAACCTTCATGCAAACAGGATGATAAACGTGTTCATACAGGAACTTCACATGAAGCCATTCCATCTGACCCATGCCTTTTATTCTCATCCATGGTAAATTAATTTGCATAGTTCTTTTTACCACATCAAAGGTGAACTCTTCCGTATTTTGTCCATTAAAAGCATCCAATGAAAGAAACATGTTTCTGATAAACATGTAAATCTTAAAATGGATGGAAAGCAGACAGATTAGCCTTCACTGACATAGTAAAATGAAAATACATTTTATGATTATATAATAGCATACACTCTTAAAAATAAAGGTGCTTTAAAAGGTTCTTCACAGTGATGCCATAGAAGAACCATTTTTGGTTCCACAAAGAACGATTCAGTCAAAGGTTCTTTAAATAACCATGTCTTTCTTACCTTTTTATAATCTGAAGAACCTTCTTTTGCCACAAAGAACCTTCTGTTCTTTTATGGCATCATGAAGCACCTTTATTTTTAAGAGGGTATGCTGCTAGTTCAACCATAATTTAGCTTCTAAAAAGAGCTCAAGAAAATTAATTATTAGTAATAGGGCTGGTTTCACAGACAGGGCTTAGACTAAGCCAAGATTAGGCCATAGTTCAATTAGGACATTGTTTTTATAAATATTACTGGTGTGCATCTTGAGACAAAACAGGAACACTGGCATATTTCAAGATCAATCAGTGCAAGTTTCTTTCAGTTGAAACAACTCAGACTTACATTTTAGTCCGGGACTAAGCTTAAGCCTTATCTGTGAAACTGGGAGATAATGTGATAATGTTAGATAACTCTAACAAGTGTTGGCAAAATGAGTGGATGCCCCACAATCTCTTAATATTACATGTTTGATTGCTGGTAATAAAATTTATATGGTTGCATTTACCATCTGTGCAATTTTGGTGGTCCTTAAGATAAGATATCCGAAATTTCATGAGGTCATATATTTCACTGAATATACTAACACCACTGTAATCACTTGAATTACTCTGACTGCGGTGGACAGCTTTCATTGATATTGAGTCATAGTACATCACTTGCACATCATCTAACATCAGCACAAGAGTGAACTCAGGAAACTGTGTCGGTCCAGTAATGTATGTGGCGAAAACCATCAGCGAATGAGAACCTGTGGGAACATGGACAAAGACAAGGATTTTTTTTTTTTTTTTTTTTTTGGTTAACAACTGTTTATTGAATTTTCTTCTGGGAACAGAATATAAAACAAAAAGCAACTCTGCTAATTTAGAACCCACCCCAACCCATCTCACCTCTGGAAGACTTAAAAAAAAAAAAAAAAAAAATAATAAAATAATATTAATAAATAAAAAAATAATAATAGTAGATAAATAAACAACAATAAAATAAATTTTTACAAAGATTTTAGAAAAGATGACAACATTAAAAGCTGAATAGCATAAATTTACAGTTTTAATATTAGATCCATGTACACAAAAAGTGAGAGTTCCATTGATATAAGACAAGGATAACATTTTTTGTCTAAGCAGCTGCATTATTAATTTGTTAAAATATGCATAACAAAATAAATACTTCAGTAAAACAATGATTAATTATAACTACTCATTAAGGGTCCACAGTTCTCAGTTCTTTAGTGTGAAAAGTGGAAAAAAAAAACAATATCAGTGATCTGAGGTATGGGTGCTGTTTCAGTGGCAGTCCCACCAGTAGAAAACCGCAGTAATCTTGAGATTACAAGAGACTGGTTGAGGAGCAGTGCCACATAGTACATAGAGGAAGGGTCTGTTTTTCCTATTGTTGTAAAGCGCAAAGCTACACATACGTGCCTGTGATGCTGAGATCTTTTCTTTATTTCTTACAGATGCAATATGTATCTTCTTACCGTACAATAATAGTCTAATACAGGGGTGCCCAATGCTGTTGCTGGAGATCTAACTTCCTGCAGAGTTTAGTTCCAATCCTGATCAAACACACCTGTCTGTAACTCCTTCAGATCCTAATTAGTTGGTTCAGGTGTGTTTGATCAGGGTTGGAGCTGAACTCTGCAGGAAGGTAGATCTCCAGGAACAGGGTTGAGCACCCCTGTAATAGAGAATGCTGGATTGTGCAGTTTCCTTCTCTGTCTCTCCAGCAGATAGTCGCTCAGCAATTCATGTGATCAAATTGAGGAAGTTATGTGCAGAATCTGGGCTTATAGCCCAATGCTTATGTGTCTGCGTCAAATGCCACCCATGATGTCATAGACCTACCCTTCCAAAAATAGTTTGATTCCGTCTGTCTCTTCTGTTGCATGTTCTAAAACTGCTTAGAGTAATGCAATTGTACATAAATAATAAGAAAAACAAAAATCTGCTCCCCAGAAAAGAATGCCAGGAGTATAGAGGCATAACACACCATTTATGTTCTAAAAAAGAAGTTTATCAAATAAGTCTTAGTAACAGGTTTCACATCACTGTAAAACATTGAAAAAAAAACCATTTGTTCTTAGGCTAAACATTCCTTAAAACTTAGTTCCCCTTTTTTGATTGATAAAAAACTATAAACTGACCATATTCAGATTAAGTACATACTAAACATGTTGTAACAAACTTATTAGGTTGCACTTTATTTTGATAGTCCACTTTAGACATTCTACTAACTATAAGTAACTTTGCAACTACATGTCAACTAATTCTCATTAATTTGCAACTATGTCTACTAACTCTTAGAGCAGACTATTAGGTTAGGTTTAGGGTTAGTAGAGTAAGCTGACATATACCTGCAAAGTTTAGAAGACTGTTAGAAGATATTAAGCAGACAGTCTACTAATACTCTAATGACTAGTTGACATGCAGTTGCAAAGTTACTTACTGTTAGTAGAATGTCTAAAGTGGACTATCAAAATAAAGTGTTACCAGTTACTAGTAAATAAAGATATCACTGAAACTTACATTTGATTTACTAAAGAGACAGTTAGTGTATACAATCTAGCTAGAGAAAGGAAAATTGATGCCCAAGATAATCTCTCATGCCCCAGACTCGTATACAGTCACAGGACTCATTTACACATGATCACAAAAATAGCTGTAAAGTGACTTACCTGCATTAACAGCTGTCAAATATGACAAAAGACACACAAGAGACTGCATTCTCTCAGTAAATTAATCTCTGCACTTTAGCTTACTGTTTGTAGACTGTGATGATCTTCTTGTTGAGTGTTACAGCCTTCCAACAACAAATCACAAAAAAAGTCACTTGCGCAAATGTTTGAAATTCCTTCCTTGTCTTGCCGGTCTTTCCAGTCTTGGTTAAAAAAGTGAGATTTGCTCAATATCTCATTGCTGTATTTATTTATTATTTTTTTTTTTTTTATCATATTTTTAGCTATTTATGTTTAATCATTTCAGATTTTTTATAATACAGATTACCTAGGAAAATCATGAATGGATGCAATCATGACCCTCCACATTTGATGTCCCAGTGAAAATGAGATAGTGTTCCCTTTGGTGCCCTACACAGACTCTGTGTATAGGAAGCAGGGGTACTGATGCTACCTGTGCTATCACTATAAGTCAAGCATTTGATGTAGAATAGGTTGAGGGGTTTTATTTGTTCAGACAGTTAGCACTGTGACTGACATGGCAAAATAGCAGTGTTAATTCTGTTTATTAGTTCTGAAAAGTTGCATTTTTACTTAATAAAGCTATAGGCCTACATAGTTTAGCCATTTATCCCTTGCAAACATCACCTCCTATCAAACTCACCCAGAGCACTGGCAAGAAAAACAAAACATGAATCCAGCTGGTGTGGAAAAACCCTCTATGGTGGTCGAGAGAGCTCAATGTCCCGCAGCGGAAAAAAACACATGCAAATAGAAAAATCACCAGCAAATTAAGAAAACATCTCCATCAGTTTGACAGCACATGTGTTGTAAATACTTGAAACACAACCAAATAGGCCTACAGAAACGTGCTGCAAAAACTCAACCGACGACCACGATGGAACACTTACAAAAATAAACCATGATTTTGCTACACTTACCATAGTTTAACCATGATATATGTAATAAAACCATACTTAATTTTTGTAAGGGATTGTGAAAGTAAATTAGCCATCTTAACGTTTCACAGTTACAATATACGTTAATTGTCTATTTAGAGTCAGCTTATTTAGGGTAATAATAATAATAGAAAAAAAAATCAAAGAAAAAAAAAGTTAAGTAATGATATGATAAATAGGGGAGCGCAGGGCACAAACTAACGTGGGGTTAGTTGTAACACACGTGGTTTAAATATTTCCACACATGCTGGCATAACCGTAGTTATGGTATTTACTAAATCGCTGTAGATTTAGCAGCACAGTTTGTAAAAATCTACAGTACAATACCACATTTATATATCACAGTAAAATACTGTAATTTATATTCCATTCTGGGTCATTTGGCCTTGGCAGGAATATTTTACAGCAGGGGTGCCCAGCCCTGTTCCTGGAGATCGACTTTCCTGCAGAGTTTAGTTTCGACCCTAATCAAACCCACCTGTCTGTAATTATCAAGCGCTCCTTGAGATCCTAATTAGCTAGTTCAGGTGTGTTTGGTCAGGGTTGGAGCTGAACTCTGCAGGAAAGTCGATCTCCAGGACCAGGGTTGAGCACCCCTGTTTTACAGTATATTTTAGTGTTGCTGTAACCCTGCTGTAGCCTGACTGTAACAGGCCAGGCAATAATACAGGACTGCTGTCAGGGTTAAATGTTCATGAAACCCTGGACTACTTTTTCTGAGACTTTAGCAGAGGTGTTTGTGTTGCACATCATAGATGACAATGTTAGCATCTGTTAAGTTAAATGGTTGGAGGAAACTGGTTAATTTGGAGCTTTTTGCACTATTTTCATCTTCCGGGTTTAAAATCGACATTGTGTTGACGTCACAGTTTGTGACGTGGCAATGGACTATAGTACATGGATGATACGTCCGTGTCTCATAATTATTAATGAGGCAGCGTTTTCTTAACCTATGAGAAGACGCTTCGCCTGATTATTCATGACAGCCTGTGTTAATTTGCTATGATAGACGCTTCAGACTGTGAGACTGTGTATATTAACTGAGAGAAATGTTCATGGATCGAGAGAGATTGCTTTGTAGGAGTTCGCTGTTTGGCTTCCCATAGAGTTCGGCACAAATGCGATTCATAACGTTAGTGAGTATAATAGCGCTTTTTACAGCTTCTTGACGCAACTAGGGATGCAACAATACAGCTAGTCCACAGTTCAATACGTACCTCAGTTTTTAACCACGGTTTTCGGTTCGGTTCGGTTCTGATATCTTGCCACTTCAATGTGTTTTTTTTTTGTTTGTTTGTTTTTTTTTTTTTTGCAACAAATTAACAAAATACTCCCGTAAACCTCTGTACACTGGAAAAGCGTGGTTTAGTATATATCTGCTTAATTCTTTTGAGAGAGGTTTTATGTTTTCGATTTTTACGCAAAATAGAATGGGTTTCATTCATACTGGACGCCAGAGGGGGCCCTCGTGCAAAAAAAAAAAAAAAAAAAAAAAAAAAACACAAATGCGTCAAAGTAGTAGCACTAATGACGTTCCGTTCCAGTTTCTCTAATATGGATAAAAGCCTCGTTATTGCTGTTACTGATTAAAAACAAGATATAACGTTAAACGTTTTGAATGACGAAATGTAAGGACAATAAACACTCGTCTGCAATAATGTATGGTTTATCTGTGTTCTTCAAGCCATCTCGGGTATTTTCATAAGCCATTGCTAATCGACATACATTGAATATGAGTATAGAATTTATCGTCTGCCTCATTCTGTGATTAGGCTTGCCACGATAGACGGTGTTGACGGTGTTACCGGTTTTAAGACGCAACACCGGTGACATCACTTTTCCACCGTGACACCGTCCCCACATTTTTTTTTTTTTTTTTTTTATTCGTTTTTTTATTAAATATTTATTTGAATTAAATGGAAAATATAATTCTAAATTTACTTAAGACGAGAGCATGCACTATAATTAAAAACTGAGCATGGCTACAATGCGTCATATTTCATTTATCACGTGAGGAGAACGAGAGGAGTCGAATTTACAGAAAGAGAATGGCGTTGTGTTTTTTTCTTCGTTATGTTAATAAAAGTTCTGTTTAATATCAGTGATTTTTTTTTTTTTTTTTTTGTACTTTCGTTGTCGTCCATTCAAACAATTGACGCCGAATTGCCAATTCCCGCAAAACTGAAAGTGAAAGTATAATACGCACGCATTTATAAGCTATTTAAACGCAGAAAAAAGAGGAAAAGAGGAAACCCCCACCCCCACGGTGATACCGGTATTACCGGTGTTGTCACATGTCGATTAACCGGTGGGGAAATTTCCTCATCGTCACAACCCTATCTGTGATAAGAATCAACATCAGATCACACAAGGAAGTTATTTCAAACACTCGACTGATGTTGTGAATTAAAAACAAGTTATAATGTTTTTTTATAACTTTTGTTTTTAGAACTTTTTTTGGACAACAGGTTTAGAAAGGCTTATCATTGCATGTCATTAGAATGGAAAATGCTCTGAGTGTCTTGCTTTTTCAGATATAAGCGGGAATATAAGCGTTTCCTCATTTCAGCACGTGAAATCGCAGGCAAACATACAGCAAATTCTGAGAGAAATAAAACAAGGAAGTTATTTAAATGCAAAACCGAAAAACCGCAATTCACACGCGCGTATTGAACCGTGGATGTCGTACCGAACGGTTCAATATTATACTGAGTATTGTGACATCCCTAGATGCAACCCATCAAAATGATTATAACGGCGCAAAATAAGCCTCAAAAGTTAACAGAGGTGCAACAGCGCGTTCATATATATGTTTTCGATGTAGAGTGCAAATGCCTGTGCATTTATTTGTGCTATTAACTCGATGGGAGCAAAATAAAACTCTCTAAACAGTCTGAACCTGAACCAGTGCTGAAACAGGGGGGTTTCATGACCCACTGGGCTAGGCGGGCCTGAAGCCCCGGGGCCTGAGCAAGGAGGGGGCCCGTGATTGGCTGTGGAGTAGATTGACAGGCCATGGGTAGCGCCGATAGCCAAAGCCTCACCACGCCCACCACATATTAGCGCTGCTAGGAGCTTCTCTATTAATTCCATATTACCATTACAGATTAAAACGTCACGTTTGAATTTGGTGTACCAATCAAATGCATTTATTTTGGAAGGACCATGCGCGAATTTATCAGGTGATCGCTGCACCTAATGTCCGCATTCACCTCTCTTCACTTTGTTCTGGTATACTCTGGAAATAGCCTACGCAATTTCGATATCGTAATTTCTTACCTTCGATAAGTAAAAATGTAAACTTTTTCACTTCAAAAAACAAACAAACACCATTGTAGTTAGTCAAACCCCAGCTAGGTTATTTTAGTAAAGCTGGTGATGGAGTGGAAGTTGTGGAAACACAATGGACAAGCATTGTAACTGTTCAGGGACAGCGAGGCAGAATTCATTTTAGAAAATGCGCGTTTTAAGACGGTTTTAGTGTTTACTTTAATTACACTAATTGTGACAGGGAGTCATTCTCTTTTGATTCCATGCACACTAAAAACAAAAACAAGATATATAGTGTATCACCATTCAGTGTGTAAAAAAAGAGAGAAACTCTCTGGTAAATGTTGTGTGTATACATACCTCTAATGACCGAGAACAGTGCAGTCTTTTCAAATGCCTCCTTCTGCAACGGACCACCCCCTTCATGTTGAATTTGGATGAGAGAATTTTTTAAAACTCTAAAATATAATATAGATTGAGGTTGTTAATTGTGGAAAAAGTTTGACATTTCAAAATAACCAGTAAAAGGAATTATTTTTACATTTTCTGGTTTGCGTAGTAACTTTTTGAGTATTGACACCACTATATTGACACCTGAATAACACATGCCAATGGCAGGCAGGTATATTATGCGTCAGTGTACAAAATTGTCTAGCACAACTGATTTCATAACAACACAGTGACAGCTGCTGTAACTAAAACATAGCCCAGTACACACATTAACCTTAAATGTACATGGAATAATTATTTCTACCCCTAATATAATTTTTATTATATTATGTTTTCTGATTGTACTGTTTAGATTTTAATGCTGCATTGCACATCTGAGCTATTTGCACTATTTGAATACTGCTGCAAACATTTATAATTGAAAATTTCATATTGCCATTATATGTCATTTATATATTTAAGCTTTAGTATCAATTTGGAAATTTCAAACTAAATCTTATTGTACTTGTACAGTGACAAAGATATTCTATTTAATGAGCTCATGCTTTCTCTGTATGTAACAAGCCATTGTTCAGTCATAAATTCAATATAATAGTTAAAACAAATGATTGACTTTGTCAAAGATGAGAGCTTTAGAGAAGAAATGTTGCATTGCTGAATTGTTTTTTTTTTTTTTGTTTTTTTTTTCATTGCTGCTCGGATCTCTTAATTTTCCAACCTTTTTTCCAGATGTTGAAACTCCTCAGTTTGTCCAATCCAATTCTTCTGAGTGTGTTCACTGTATAAATTAATATAGATTTATCTTTGTCAAAACTATGTTTGTTCTGTTGTTTGCTCTTTCGCCTTCTCTTGCACTGTTTTAAAATCGAGTTTGTGAGTTTGTAAACACGTACAAATGATAAACTTTCACTCTATTATCAATTAAATTTTGCAATTAATCCTCTGATCACATGCGTGCTGAACCATGGGGCCTAGTCACGGATCACTATCAACTATGATCAGCTCAACCCCTAAGCTAAAATGTATGGTTTGTACACGATAACAAATAATATATATAAACAATGAACACGTTAAAACGACAACAGATACTTACAAGACCAAGTAGGAATGTCCTTTATCGTTTGTTGTTTGCCCGTTGCTCGCCAGCAGGTAAACTTAGTGCTCTCTTGTGTAAAAACAAAATTAAAAACGGCAGAAATGATTGTCGCTGTTTTTTTTTTTTTTGTAGTTGTTTTTTTTTTGTTTGTTTTTGTTTTTGTTTTTTTAATATTATTATTATTATTAATGTGTACAATTTACAATTCAAATACAAACTTTAGCGGCACATTTCAATAACTGAACACACTGTTAGTGTTGATACAGCAAATTGAAAAAAAAAACAAAAAAGAAAGAACAGAAAAAAAACAATAAAACAGGAAAACAAAACAAAAAAGAAGAAAGGTGAGGGTCTCATTCTAACAACAAAAACGAGTTCAAATTTTCTAAGAGTTTCTGGGCGTTTTTGTCTGTCATGTAATTAAGAGACTTCTTAATTATCTTCAGGTCATTCTTCCATCCGCTGAAGTGGGGTTTAACCTTTAAATAGTTACATCGATGAATAAAGTGTTTGCACAAAATAATTAGGTTATTTATCAAAAAGTCTAGGTTCTTATCTTTCACCAATACTCCAACTTTACAACTTTGACCACAGTCAAAGCGTATATTGGTATATGTTTGGAGTGGGATCTTGCAGCAGTGACCTCTTACTAACTTTCAAGTCTGGCGTTGCCAGAAGTCACGTCTCAGTAGGGCTACAATTGCCATCTAGCGGTTGGGAATTGTAATTGCATTTTATTTATAAAATGAAAAACAGTCAAATATCAGCTTGTGGGATGCATGACATCATATTATCAAATGTAAGTACACTTTTGAAACATTTAAATTAGCATTATTTTTGGCATAATAAATAATGCTATATTTAATAATGCAATAAAATAATTTAATAAAATGTACAATAATGCTCATTTAAATGTTTCAAAAGTTTGCTTTTGCGAAAATTACATGTAAACGATTTTAAGACTATTTCGGCCATGCTCATCGCTGGTCTGGTATAGGGCTGTAGCCAAGCCGTTAAAATTCGACCACTGATTGTCTCGATTTCGCCAAGTGGGCTAAAAGCAGACTACACATAGCCTGTCCAATTCAGAGCTAAATCGTGGCTACATATAGACCAAGTAATGAATCCAAATTCAGGGTTATTTGGGCTAGAAGAGGGTTACACATAGCCGAACTATATCGGGTCTATAGTTAACCGAGACGGTGTAATGACGGCTATTGCTTGCTGTGTAGGGTCTAATTTTATTTGTGTGCCTTTTGATGTCAAAATCGGAATGCAAATAATTTTTGGAATACTGTAGTCAAAGATGCCTTTTGAAGCTAAACGCAGACGTTTAAACGTGCATACTATAGATGAAAACTGCTATGATTACTCTACTTTTAAATCATAAATTTGATTTAAACAATAGGTCTACATAATATTCACATATGCTGTTCATATTAGCCCTATAGTTACAGCATGAAATATCATTTAAACCTTTTACTAACATTTTTACATAACATCTGTGTTTTATTTTCTCTCACAATTGTAACTTTTCTTTCTCACAAGCGCAAGTTTATATCTCCTAATTGGGACTTTATAACTCGATTTAACAAAACTAGTGAGTTTGTAAATTCTGAGGGGGAGAAAGAAGTGTGGGATATAAAACGCTTCAAGTGCGCTACCTGTTTCCTCTGCATATGATGATAGCCTTTCTGCAAATGTGCATTCAGAGGATCAAGTACAACATCATGGAACAACATCAATAAGAGATAGCGCTGTAAATTTGCAGCCACAACTGAACAATGGAACAGACACTGCTATACCACATCGTCAGTCAACAAATGTTCTTGCAACCTCATCAGTATTGCCTGCTGGTTCAGTAGCAGCACAGGAACAGCAACTGCGTATATTTCAGCCTGCACAGAACACTTCAACAATGCAAAATAATGTTAATCAGGATGCTTTGTGTGGAATTTTGCAAAAGCAAAATGAGATTACAGCGATGCTTGTGCAACAGCAAATGTCATCAAACCTGCCACAGAGAGATATGGACATTTTTGCTGGAGACCCATTGCAATTTCTTTCATTTATCAAAGCTTTTGAACATCATATTGAGGAAAAAACCAGCAGTTACCAGGACTGTTTGTACTTTTTAGAGCAGTACACCAAAGGACAGCCTAAAGAGCTGGTACGAAGTTGTTTACACATGGTGCCACAACAAGGATATCAAAAAGCAAAAGGTCTTCTTAAAGAGCACTTCGGTAGTGAGCAAAAAATTGCATCAGCTTATATGGACAAAATTTTTGGATGGCCTGTTATTAAAACTGAAGACGTCCAGGCATTGCAAGAATTTGCCTTGTTCTTGAGAGGATGCTGTAACGTTATGGCTGAAATACAGTATATGGAGGAATTGAATATCCCCTCAAACATGAAGCATGTGATAATGCGATGGCCTTATAAGTTAAGGGAAAGATGGAGGTCAACAGCTTGTGAACTTCAAGAGCGACGAGGCTTAAGAGCAACCTTTCCAGATATGGTGAACTTTTTGGAGACGCAGGTTAAGATTTTGTCTCATCCACTTTTTGGCGATATTACAGACACACAACTGACTACTTCAAAGACAATTAATAAGAACAAACCACCGACAAGGAACGCCATCAAAGGTAGTAGCTTTGCAACTAACACCTCAGCTACCATTCCTAATGAAGCTCTCAAGGCCACAATATGTAAGACATCTAAGCAGGTGGATGCTTATAAGGAGTCAGGCTTGGATTTTTGTCTCTACTGTAAAAGGTCTCATCTGTTAGTTCAGTGTCCAGAGCTGATTAAAGTTTCCCAACGAGAAAAGATTGAATTCCTGAGAGGGAAGGGAGTTTGCTTTGGATGCTTGAAGGTGGGTCATATGAGCAAAGAATGTAGAAATCGTCTAACCTGTAATGAATGCAAACTAAAACATCCAACTATTCTACATATTTACAGCAAGGAAATGGTAACTAAACCTCAAGAAAGGGAAATTAGTAATGCACTAGTGTCTTCACAGGCTTGTGGTTTTACTGGGGCCGGAGATCAGTATTGTGCTCTCTCCATTGTACCTGTGCAAGTGAAGTCCAAGAAAGGAGATAAAGTACTTAAGACATATGCCTTCTTGGACCCTGGAAGTACAGCAACATTTTGTACCAGCAGTCTTGTGAAGAAGTTGAATCTTCAAGGTAAGAAGACCAATATTTTACTACGTACTATGGGTCAAGAAAACGTTGTTGAAACTCAAGTTATTGCAGGATTGGAGTTGGCCAAGTTGGAAGGCAGCCAGTTCTTTGCGTTACCAGAGGTGTATACACAAGAAGATATTCCTGTGTCATTAAGTAACATTCCAGTCCAGCAAGATCTTGAAGATTGGGACTATCTGAGAGGTGTTAAGATCCCTGAATTGGACGCCAATGTCGAAATCTTGATTGGAACTAATGCACCAAATTTAATTGAGCCCTGGGAGATTATTAACAGTCAAGGTGGTGGACCCTATGCCGTGAGGACCCTTTTGGGTTGGGTCATTAACGGTCCATTAAGAAGCAAAAGTGGGTGTTGCAAGAGAAGCGGCTCAACCATTTATGCTAATAGGATATCTATCGCCAGATTGGAGGAACTGTTAATTTCTCAGTACAACCAAGACTTTAATGAGAAGTCGTTGGAGGAGAGACAGGAGATGTCAAGGGATGATTTGAGATTCATGGACATTCTTGAAAGGTCCACATACTTACAAGAAGGACATTATTATATGGATTTACCTTTCAAGACTGATAACGTCACCTTGCCAAATAATCGGTGCATAGTTGAACAGCGTCTTAATTGCCTGAAAAGGAAGTTTGAAAGGAACAAGTCCTACCAGGAAGAGTATACAATGTTCATCTCACATATGATTGACAGCAAATATGCTGAAGTGGTGCCTAAAGATCAGTTGGAATGTGAAAAAGGACATGTGTGGTACTTACCGCATCACGGGGTATATCACCCGCGAAAGAAAACCTTGAGGGTAGTTTTCGATTGTGGAGCTGGATTTAAAGGAACATCTCTGAATTGTAATTTGTTACAAGGTCCCGACCTAACCAATTCACTCTTTGGTGTCTTAACAAGATTCAGACTGGAAAACATTGCTTTGATGACGGATGTCCAAGCTATGTTTCATCAAGTAAGAGTGTCAGAAAGACATGTGAATTTTCTTCGCTTTCTCTGGTGGCCGGCGGGAGATGTGACACAAAGCCCATTGGAACACAGAATGAAGGTACACATCTTTGGAGCTGTCTCGTCTCCGAGTTGCGCAAACTATGCTTTAAGGAAAACTGCAACAGATAACAAGGATGACTTTCAAGTCGAAGTGATTGAGACTATCTACAACAACTTTTACGTGGATGATTGTCTGAAGTCCTTGCCTTCAGAAGAGGAAGCTATAAAATTGGCTACAGATCTTACCGAAGTATGCTCAAAAGGAGGTTTTCAGTTGCTTAAATGGACAAGCAACAGTCGGGCTGTGTTATCATATATTCCTGAAGCAAAGCGATCGAAACTAACTAGACAGCTGCACTTGGAACAGGATAGCTTACCCTTGGAGATGGCACTTGGATTGAATTGGTGTGTTGAAAGTGACACTTTCACATTTAAACATGCAGTGGAAAAGCGTCCGCATACCAGACGTGGAATTCTATCAGTTGTCAGTTCCATCTACGATCCGTTGGGGTTCTTATCACCAGTCACCTTGCAGCCAAAGTTGCTTTTGCAAGAAATGTGTAAAAGAAAGATCTCTTGGGATGAGCCTATACCCCACACATTCATGCAACAATGGACTGGATGGCTGTTGGAGTTGGAGAAAGTATCACAGATTAAAGTAAGCCGCTGTATCAAGCCAGAAGGGTTTGGAAGACTGGCCAGTGTACAACTTCATCATTTTGCAGATGCCAGTAGCTATGGTTATGGCACAGTATCCTATTTAAGGCTGACAAACCAAGATGACAAGGTGCATGTGACTTGAATCAAGTAAAGTTTTTAAGTTTAATAAAATCTTAAATTATACTTTGTCGTAATGTTTTCTCTTTGTATTAACTTAATTATTTTACTTTACATCCAACCAAATACAACTCAAAATATAAATGTAATACAAATAAATTTATTTACTTTCAGAATCTGTAATTTTATCATCAAAGATGAATAACTTCAAGCATCAAACTTCTGACAATTTATTTTCTCATAATACAATTTTTTTGTACAATGTGTACAGTATCCTCATACCAATAAACAATATAAACATCATAAACTTGACAATTTTTATCATAATCTCTACCATGTGTATAGTATTGTTATAAAAACATACTGTATAACAGTTTTTAGTATCCATATACATAGACACACTGGATAAAATGTAGATTCACCATAAGAATCAGTTATCGTTTCAACGAGAAACATGCAATCTTTCCATGAACAGTCACTTAGAAAACTGGTTTAAAATGGGCAGTGTAAAACCAAACACTTTTAATAAAATACCTACCAAATTAGCCAATGGTAAAAATAAAAAAATAAATTACAAAAAATTATTTTCACCTTCATGGAATAGTTTACCCCAAAATGAAACTTATCTCAATTATCTCAAACTTATCAAAATTGTCATAAAATGTCTCTGAACCAAATTTAATTAAAGTTAAATACTTGAATAGCTTAAGGATGAGTAAACAAAGAAAGAATTTTCATTTTTGGGTAAACTATTTAACAAACCCTAGATAACACAACTTATAGATAAAACAAATCAGGTTTAGTAAACAGTAGTACAGTTAACTTTGTATAAAAGGCTTTATACAGTCCAACATCTTCAAAGAAATTTACCATCAGCAGAACACTGTAGCTGGGTCAAAGGAAACAAATGTACTCCTGCAGCTTTGAAGAGAGGTTCTGCACCCTTCGGCTCATCTGCTTACTCTCTATGTCCATGATTATTTTTTGAAAGGCCTCAAAGGTATATTTGAGTCCTTCAGGATATTTTAAGTTCAGTGCATAAATGTGTCCAAACATTATGGCACAAGCACATGCAACAGAGAGCAACTCATCTAGTACTTCCACACCGTCAGTGACAATGGAAATGTCCAGTGCACAACTAAGAGCATCACTTTCGCGGATTACAAAAAATGCCATGGTGGTCTTTTCAAATTCTCTCTCCGCTTCCTCCCTCTGGTCAGCCTAAAAACATACAAGAACAGAGAATAACTGAGGGACTTTGGAAGAAAAAAAATTATTATTATAATTTGTTATTATGGAGGTCAATGTAGAGCCCAAACATGTGTTGCAATTTACATTAAAATATCTTCATTTGTGTTCAATGTAAAAATTAAATTTGTACGGTTTATTACAAGAGTAGAGTGAGTGATGACAAAATTTTCATTTTCGGATGAAGACATACTTTTACACTCTCTTTGGCTTTGAAAATGCTTTTAAAAACTTAAACACGTGTACAATCAAACACTCACATGTTGACCATTGTAGACAATTACAGAAATATTTGTTAAGTGCAGTACCACAATGGCCAATCAGTGGCAATTATCAATCTACTCAACAGTGTTGAAAATGCATTTTTGGGTGAACCAACCCCTTTTAAAGGAGTAGTTCACAGTCATGATTTACACGCCATCTTGTCATTTCAAACCTGTGTGAATTACCGTCCTCTGCAGAATTTTGAACAGTGTTGGTAACAGAACAGCACAGCCCCCATTCACTATTATTGTATGGACACAAAACCAATGCAAGTGAATGGGGGGCTCTTAACAACATTCTTCAAAATATATTCTTTTGTGTTCTGTGGAAGAAAGTCACACAGGCTGATGTGTAAATGATAAAACAATTACTTCAACTGCTTTAAAGCGATATGTCACTACCAAATCAAAATTTCCCTACGTTTTACTCACCCTCAAGGCTTGAGAAGACCTTTGCTAAAACCACAAAGCCGTGTCGAGCAGTTTTTTTGATCGACAGATGCACTATTTGAAGCTTCAAAAAGTCAACAATTCACTCCCATTCTACCTCTTGGAAGTAAAATGATATGTAGGATTATAACTTTGCCTGTATTGTTCTTCAAGAATATAACCATATTCAGATAGGATGCCTTGAGGGCGAGTAAAACATGGGGAAATGTTGATTTGGTAGTGAAATATAACTTTATGGCAAACATGGTTGGAGAAAATTTTAGTAGTTTGCATTGTCTACATTACCTGGTATTCTTTGATCAGACAGCTTGCATCTTCACCAAGGTACATGATCTATTCTGATGCATATGTCCAGACTCTACAAAATGTTCAAGGTGTATTGTTTTTATTAGACCAAAACACTGCTAAATTGATTGCCACAAGCAATTTTTTTTCGCATGCAACCAATACCTGATCCATAACTTGAACGTTTTTCATGGAGGACTCCACCTTTGCTCCTAATAACCTGGAGAAGCTAAGAGCTCTGTCTGTCCAAAGAGGCCATAATTCTCGATTGTAAATGTAGGGTCGTGATGCGCAAAAATTCGGCATTAATCTGTAAGAAAGAGAAACATAGACTTCAGGAAAAAAATGATTTCACTTTGAGAACTAGTTTTAAAAATACATATATACACAAAGCATTAAACAACAAAAGGTATAATTAAGGCACCCAAGACATTTTCAAAAACACTACATACTACAATCCCATGGTAAAAACTATGAAAATTCAGGATTAGTCACTTACATTTTAACATTTTTAGATAAAGCAATAATTAAAAGGTGCAAATTACTTACGTTTTTCATGTGACTGGTTTATTCAAAACCTGTCATAATTGTTGTTCAGCTGTACCCCATCCTACAAAAGACAAAGAGAAATAACAAACTGGCTCACATAAAAGTAAACAGACGACTTCTTTACTGGGTAAGCTGGTCGACGCGATACATTAAAATAAGTGTTTAGGCACATCACTAAAGACGTGTTTGGTTAAACTAACGTAATGTGTTAACATTAATCATAAATGAGAGACTATACATGTAAGGACAGCGAATACCTTGCGAACGCGAGCTTCATAATAAATCAATAAAAATCATCATAATAATAAAGCTTAATAACAACGTTAAGTCCATACAAAGCGTCTGAAGCGTGCATGTACATTATACATGACGGCGCCATCCATAAAGTACATGCACGCTGATGTATCGCACTCCAGCATACCCGAAACAGTATTTATACTACATTTCAATATCAATCCATCTCACCTCAAGCAGTTTACTTGTATTATTATTATTTTATTTCCACTCGGTTTAAAATGGTGATGAGGGAAACTTGTAAACCTTCTAGCAGAGTTAGAGCCGTCAAACTAGTAATACTAACTGTATGTAAAACAACAGTACAACATAATATTTTATGAAATCATATATGTATAATGTTAATAATAAGTCCAAACGTATGTTTAAAATTACTTACCAATTTTCTTGATTCCCGTTTTACCACGCCGAGTTCATCCATGCGGTATAACAAGATGGCGGAAAGCTGAACGTCGACACGCACGACCACGGATGACGTTAGAAGTCACGTGACAATGGAAACCAATATTTTTAATTTAATTTACAGAAATGTATTTACTTTACACTAACAAGACTTACTTTTAATTTAAATCAACCAAACTTTTTACATTACACTGATGGCTAGACAGAAAATCAAATGTTTTGAGTTAGCTCAAGTATAACAAATTCTTTAGAGTAATGACATGCCTTGTGCACTTTTTTCAGTGTGGGCAAGGCCAGGGTTGCACCATTAAAACAAACTACCATTCCGCATCTTGAACTTACAGCTGCTGTGCTGGTGGTTAAAGTCGACAGGATGTTGAGGAAGGAGCTGTCGTTGCACTTGGAGGAGTCATGCTTCTGGACAGACAGTCAAACTGTGTTGAAATATATCAACAATGAGACGAAACGATTCCATACTTTTGTTGCTAACAGAGTGGCTGCAATAAGAGAAGCAACAAATCTCAGTCAGTGGAGGTACATCAGCTCTAAGAGCAATCCTGCAGATGAAGCCTCCAGAGGTTTGAGTGTGGATGGCTTTTTTGCATGCCAGAGGTGGTTGGAGGGTTCTGACTTTTTGCAAAGACCAGAAACATATTGGCCAAGATCGTTTGAGACTCGGTCCATCTCTTTGGATGACCCAGAGGTCAAAAAAGAAATTTTGGTGAATGTCATTTCACATGTTGAAGATGCCACCACTAAGCTCATGAATAATTTTTCTGAGTGGTCTAAGCTCAAGATCTCTGTTGCTTGGTTCCTGAAACTCAGATCCATTCTGTTGGAATGGAGTAAAAAGAGGAAGGAGGTTATGGTCTCCTTAGGCCCATCTGTGGATCTGAAGAAGTTAGAGGAGAAGATGAGAGAAATCAGAACTGCAGTTGTTAAGCAACCACTTTCTGTAAGTGATCTCTACAGGGCTGAAGATGCCATTGTCTGTTTCAGTCAGCAAGAAACATATAAAGAAGAAATTTTAATGTTGAGAGCTGGAGCATCTGGTGTAAAGAAAGCAAGTGACATTTATAGATTGGATCCTGTATTGAAGGACGGTTTGTTGAGAGTAGGTGGAAGGCTCAGTCGTGCAGCTATGCCTGAGGAGCTTAAACATCCTGTGATTCTTTCTAAAGGTCAGCATGTATCCAGTCTTATTTTGCGGTCCATACACCAACAGCTTGGACATGCTGGGAGAAATCATATGCTTTCAACCTTGCGAAGAAAGTATTGGATTACGAATGCCAATTCTGCTTGTCGGAGGATAATATCTGAGTGTGTGGTTTGTAGCAGGCATCACAGACAGCCGAATGAGCAGAAGATGGCCGACATGCCCAAAGAAAGAGTATCTCCAGATCTGCCGCCTTTTACAAATGTGGGGGTGGATTATTTTGGACCCATTGAGGTCAAGAGAGGACATGCTATGGCCAAAAGATATGGAGTTATCTTTACCTGTATGGCCAGTAGAGCTTTGCATTTGGAGGTGGCATATTCTTTAAGCACAGATTCTTGTATAAATGCTATTAGAAGATTTGTTTGTCGAGGTCAAATCCAAAGTCTAAGATCAGATAACGGCACAAATTTTGTTGGAGCAGCACGAGAGTTGAAAGAAGCCTTGGTGGCCATTGATCACAGTAAGATTCATGGTGTTCTTCTAAAAGCAGGCATTGACTGGATCTTTAACACTCCAGGTGCTTCACATCATGGTGGCGTTTGGGAACGTCTCATCAGGATGGTTAAACGAGTCTTGCATTCAGTTCTGCAGCAACAGTCATTGGACGATGAAAGTCTTCCTACCATCTTATGTGAGATTGAAGCCATTCTCAATGACCGTCCTATAACCAAAGTATCTGATGACATTAATGATCTGGAAGCTCTTACTCCCAATCACATCCTTTTATTGAAAGGAAAACCTTCTCTAGCCCCTGGACTTTTTCAAGAAAGTGATCTTTACGTTAGAAGACGATGGAGGCAAGTTCAATATCTTTCGGACTTGTTCTGGAAAAGGTGGATCAGGGAGTACTTACCACTGTTACAAGAACGGCAAAAGTGGACAAAGCCTAGAAGAAATTTTGTGACAGGAGACATTGTCATTGTCCTGGATCACAATACTCCTCGAGGATCATGGGTCATGGGAAGAGTAATAAGGACTTACCCAGACAAGAAAGGATTTGTACGTTCCGTACAGTTGAAGACTAAGACAGGGCAGGTGGAGCGCCCTATCTCCAAGCTTTTCCTGCTACAAGAAGCTGTGTAAAGTTCATAGCTCAGTGTTGGTTAACATCAATCTAAGAAAAAAGAAGACTCGAAGAAATTCAAACTCAAAGAGTTTTTATTTATTGCTCCCTGTTTTTTGTAGTTTAATTGGGCACACTCTCCCAATTAGGGGCCGGTGTGTGGGAGCCATTCGTTGTTTTTGTTGTAGTGGTGGTGGTTCACGCTAGGTGGCAGTATTGATAAATTATAAAGCCACAGGTGGTTGGGCGTGAGAGGTAGGATAGGGTGGTGGAGATCATACGATTTTTACTGCTAAACGCTAGTTTGCTGGTGGTGGACGAGCTCAAGTTACAATCCAAGTTCATGTATCATCTGAAATTTATATTAAACGGGAACTTCACCCAAAAGACCGTTGCGTGTTATGGACATTATGATTTTTTGGAAATGGACAAACTAGTGAGTTATAATCTAAGATCCTACCTCACCCTGCCCAGTGTCTGAAAGAGGAACAGGCATTACAATGAGTGTCGCAACTGACGCCGTAAATAAAATAGGGTAGGCCTGGGCAAACTCGGTCCTGGAGGGCCGGTGTCCCTGCAGAGTTTAGCTCCAACCCTGATAAAACTCACCTGTTTGTAGTTTTCTAGTAAACCTGAAGACACTGATTAGCTTGTTCAGGTGAGTTTTATCAGGGTTGGAGATAAACTCTGCACCGGCCCTCCAGGACCGAGTTTGCCCAGGTCTGGTTTAGGGGATAATGAGCACAGCAACTGACAGCGCTTTCTGTCGTTTAAAATGCCGTAAATAATGCCGTTTGACAATTAAAAAAAAAAAAAAAAAAAAAAAAAACCCAACAAACTAGTAATATGCAAAATAAATAAACTTATTAAACTATTTTATGTTACGCCGTTTAGGAGATAATGAGTGCAGCAACTGACGGCGCTTTCTGTTGTTTAAAACTCCGTAAATAACCCAATTCGACAGTTTTCAAAAAAAACAACAACTAGTAAAATGCAAAATAAAATTAAAAAAACAAAATAAATTACGCCATTTAGGGGATAACGAGTGCCACAACTGAAGGCGCTTTCTGACATTTAAAAAACAGTAAATAACACCGTTTGACAATTTTGAAGAAAAAAAAAAAAAAAAAAGCAAAATATAAAAAACCCCATTATTTACATTACGCCATTTGGGGGATGATGAGTGCCGGAACTGACGACGCTTTCTGACGTTTATAACGCAGTAAATAATGCCGTTTGACAAATTTTGAAAAAAAAAAAAAAAAAAAAAAAAAAAAAACTACTAATATGGAAAATAAACAAATTTAAAAAAAAAAAAATAAAAATTGATGGATTTGCCTCTGTAGTTAACTTCTCATGGGTTTGCTGTTTTGGATGGCGGTGGATAACGTTGGGTGGTGAGTGCTGTCCCATCACACCATATCTATGGGAATGAGCCAAGGCATCAGGTGGTGTGACTGTCTCACTCGCCCAACCTTCACCTGAAGCACTCTTACCATAGTGAGACGCTGCTCAAAATTCTCGCACTGTCAGTGAGAGATCAGTAGTGAGGCATCGCTCGGTGGGTGACGGATGGTGTCAAAGACAGCTTCTCGTGAGATTTAGGGGATAATGAGCGCCACAACTGACGGCATTTACTGCAGTTTAAAACACCGTAAATAACGCAGTTTGACAATTGTCAAATAAAAAAGTAGTAATATGGAGAATAAAAATGATGAAAAAATTATTTTCCTTTACGCCGTTTAGGAGATAATGAGTGCCACAACTGATGGCGCTTTCTGATGTTTAAAATGCCATAAATAACACAGTTATTTAAAGTACGTCGTTTAAATGCAAAGTAATATGAAAATAAATAAACTAATTTAAGTTGCGCCGTTTAGGGGATAATGCGTGCCGCAGCTGACGCCACTTTCTGTCGTTTAAAATGCCGTAAATAAAGCCATTTAGGGGATAATAAGCGCCAAAACTGACGGTGCTTTCGGACGTTTAAAACACAGAAAATAACGCAGTTTGACAATGTTCAAATAAAGAAACTAGTAAACTGCAAAAGATGGAAAAAAAAAAAAAGTTTTGCGCCATTTAGGGCAGGCCTGGGCAAACTCGGTCCTGGAGGGCCGGTGTCCCTGCAGAGTTTAGCTCCAACCCTGATAAAACTCACCTGTTTGTAGTTTTCTAGTAAACCTGAAGACACTGATTAGCTTGTTCAGGTGAGTTTTATCAGGGTTGGAGCTACTAACGGCGTTTTTGGCATTTCAAATACCGTAAATAATGCAGGTTGACCATTTTCAAATAAAGAAACTAGCAAAATGCAAAACAATAAACAAATAAATAAATTAAAGTTATGCCGTTTAGGGGATAATGAGTGCCGCAACTGACGTCGCTTTCTGTCGTTTAAAATGCCATAAATAACGGCGTTTACATTTTTTTATTTTTTTTTTAAGTTACACCATTTAGGGCAGGCCTGGGCAAACTCAGTCCTGAATGGCTGGTTCCCTGCAGAGTTTAGCTCCAACCCTGATAAAACTCACCTGTTTGTAGCTTTCTAGTAAACCTGAAGACACTGATTAGCTTGTTCAGGTGAGTTTTATCAGGGTTGGAGCTAAACTCTGCAGGAACACTGGCCCTCCAGGACCGAGTTTGCCCAGGTCTGGTTTAGTGGATAATAAGTGCCGCCACTGACTGCGCTTTCTGACGTTTAAAACACAGAAAATAATACCATTTGACAATTTTCGAATAAAGAAACTAGTAAAATGCAAAATAAAAAAAAAAATAATTGAATTTACGCCATTTGGGGGATAACGAGTGCCACAACTAATGGCATGTTCTGCAGTTTAAAGCACTGTAAATAAGGCCATTGATGATTTTCAAATAAAACAAAAACTAGTAATATGCTAAAAAAATATTTAATTAATTTAAATTACGCCATTTAGTGTATAATGAGTGCGGCAACTGATGGCACTTTCTGATGTTTAAAACAAAAAAAAAAAAAAACTCTGTTTGACAATTATCAAATTAAAAAACTAGTAAAATTCAAAAGAAAAAAAGATAAATGAATTAAATAAGTTATGCCATTTAAAAAAAAATTATAATAAAACTAGTAATATGCAAAATAAATAAATTTAAGTTACACCGTTTAGGGGATAATGACCGCCGCATATGATGCGATATGATATGTTTTCTGCAGTTTAAAGCACCGGAAATAAGGCCGTTTGACAACTTTCAAATAAAAACTTGTAATATGCAAAATAAATATAAAAAAATGAATTTAAATTACGCCGTTTAGGGGATAATGAGTGCAGCAACTGACTGCGCTTTCTGTCATTTAAAACGCCGTAAATAACACTGTTTAGGGCAGAACTGGGCAAGCTCTATCCTGGAGGGCCAGTGTCCCTGCAGAGTTTAGCTCCAACCCTGATAAAACTCACCAGTTTGTAGCTTTCTAGTAAACCTGAAGACACTGATTAGCTTGTTCAGGTGTGTTTAATCAGGGTTGGAGCTAAACTCTGCAGGGACACTGGCCCTCCAGGATAGAGCTTGCCCAGGCCTGCCCTAAACGGTGTTATTTAGAGTGTTTTAAATGTCAGAAAGTGCCGTCAGTATGTCCAGGGTTTAGGGTGTAATGAGTGCCGCAACTGACGGCGCTTTGTCATTTAAATGCCGTAAATAACACTGTTTAACAATTTTCAAATAAAAGAACCAGTAAAATGCAAAATAAAAAAAAAAAGGAAATGGTAAACTGCAAAATAAAAAATGTATAAAGAATTTTAAGTTACGCCGTTTAGGGGATAATGAATGCCACAACTGATGGCACTTTCTGCAGTTTAAAACACTGTAAATAACGGCGTTTGACAATTTTCAAATAAATAAAAAAAACTAGTAAAATGCAGAAGGAAAAAATAAAATTAATTTAAGTTACGCCGTTTAAGGTATAATGAGTGCCACAACTGACAGCGTTTTCTGCATTTTAAAATACTGTAAATAACACCGTTTGACGATATAATAAAATAAAAAAAGTAGTAAAATGGAAAAGGAAAAAAATAAATTTAAGTTACATAGTTTAGGGCAGGCCTGGGCAAACATGGTCCTGGAGGGCCGGTGTCCCTGCAGGGTTTAGCTCCAACCCTGATTAAACACACCTGAACAAGCTAATCAGTGTCTTCAGGTTTACTAGAAGGCTACAAACAGGTGAGTTTTATCAGGGTTGGAGCTAAACTCTGCAGGTACACCGGCCCTCCAGGACCGAGTTTGCCCAAGTCTGGTTTAGGGCATAATGAGTGCTGCAACTGACGGTGCTTTCTGCTGTTTAAAACACCAAAAATAACGCTGTTTGACAATTAAAAAAAAAAAAAAAAAAAAAAAAAACCTAGTAAAATGCAAAATAAAAAATTTTATATAAGTTACGCTGTTTAAGGGATAATGAGTGCCACAACTGACAGCATTTTCTGCAGTTTAAAATGCCGTAAATAATGGCGTTTGACGATTTTCAAATTAAAAAAACTAGTAAAATGAAAAACAAAAAAAAATTATATAAGTTACGCTGTTTAAGGGATAATGAGCGCCGCAACTGATGGCGCTTTGACATTTTAAAAAGCTGTAAATTACCCTGTTTAAAGGACAGTGAGTGCTGCAACTGACAGCGTTTTCTGACATTTAAAACATTTTTTGGCAAATGTAAAAGCCTTTTCACACCAAAAGCCTCAGGCTTTGAGAAAAGTAAATTCACGTGTGTACAGTAGACCACAGAAGAAAAAAAATGTAAACTCTTCAGCAATAAAAAAAAAAAAAGGAAAACAAATGTTAGATTATCTTGAGTAATTGTTGCTTATTAGTATGGTTGAAAAAGTAATAATATTACGTAACCTGCGTTACTTGTAATGCATTACCCCCAACACTGCTAAAATGTTTTGAAATGTTTTAATAAAAATACTTTTGTAAATATTTTTGAATTGTCTTTTGATTTGTAATGTTATTCTGAATTACAGTAGTATCACAATTTTACTAAATATTTGTACGTACTATTCCAACTACACAATACACAATAATAATTACACAATAATCAAAGTAGAAACAAAATTACAAAGTACTGTAAAAATACAGTACAATACTGTTTTGATGGTATACAGTACATTGTTCTACATACTGTAAAGATACATTACAGTACATTGCTGTAAAACAAATTACAGTAGCTTGCTGGCAACAGTGCTGCCAGTAACTTACTGTAAAAATACAGTGTGTGTATATATATATATATATATATATATATGTATGTATATTTACTATACAGAGAAAAAAGTGCGCCAAAATTCAAAAGGTTTTTGAAGTTATTGCTGAATATTTATTTTACCACAGTAAAAGTAAATTTCTGGCTGAAGTAAATTCTTCATCTCCGTTTTTAGTATTAATTTAAAATGAGACAAAGCTGCTATTATTTTAATCTCCAATCTGTTATTTATCAGTTTAGATAAGTTATTTATGCTTTGCAAACCAGCAGAAGACATTAAACAGTTTTAAATTCCAGTCGCGCTGAAGGGGAACGTTGTAACACTGCGTTACAATCTATGACATTAACGATGTCATTTTCACTCTTTACCTATATGGATTTTAATAAGAAACCACAAGACCGCAGAATAACTGATAATCAATGTTTAATGTTCATAAATTATTATTTCAAGAAATGTAAAGCATTTTGACTCGTTTATGTGTTGTGTTCTATGAAAGCTGTGTTTAGAGGGAGCGGAGTGTTTTTCTGAATGTCTGAATTTGTTTCTGAATTTGCGCACATTGTTTTGAACTGTATAGCTGTGTTTTGCGATCAGGTCCGTCACAAGCATTGTTGCGATGTTCATTGTGAAACTAAAAATTTGATTATTTTTAATTTTTAAAAATTGCCATTATTGTAGTTCGTCGTGTGTGTGTGTGTGTGTGTATACATATATATATATATATGATCTGATCCAATGCAAAAATGATTGATCCAATGATCTGATCCATCTGATCCAATGCAAAAAAAAAAAAAAAAAAAAAAAAAAAAAATATATATATATATATATATAATGTATGTATGTATATGTATGTGTGTGTGTGTGTATATATATATATATATATTTTTTTTTTTTTTTTTTTTTTTTTTTTTTTGCATTGGATCAGATGACAATTTAAGCGGTCATATGACCAAGTTACAACGTACCCCTTACACGTTACAATGTTCTCCACCTACGGGGCATGTTGTCACATTTCACTTCATTTATTTTGAGGTAAACAACGAAAAACGTATACACCGTAGAAACAAAGAGACATATTTGTACTAGACAAGTGTGAAATTAACGCGGATAAAAAAATTATACTCTGAACCCCACGTGGATATACACAAACTGAGAAATTCAAAAAGTGTTGTGCCCAGCGCTCTGCTGCTGTAAAATAATTTCTGGACCAGTTGTGGGCGTCGGTTAATCTGTCTGTAAAACCCTCTGTGAATGCCAGATTATATTCTTCAAATATTTTATGAGCAGTTTAATTTCATTTCATTTTAATATTAATTTGACACATTTCACAACAATCGTATTATTGTAAACCGATGCATCGACGTATGTGGTTAAATGGAAAGAGAAACAAACCCTTTATATTTCATGTTTCTTATGGTTGTAGGACCATCTAGTGGTCAAGAAACAAACTGACACAAATACATTCAAACTTTTTTGGGTCTTTATTAGAGATTATTTCTTTCCTTGAGAGCTGCAACCCGGAGCCATATCCAAATGTGCAGGACAGCTCCAAGTGGGAAGGACTATATATCCAAATATCCAAGGTTGTATATATGTTTCTTACCTAACCCCACTCCTAAACAAAACCCCACTAAACTGAAGATCACCAAGTCTTTTATTTAAAATATGTTTATTTGTAAAACAGGCTTTCCAAAAAGATTTGATTAGTTGATGTTGACAATTAAGACATAAACATGAAAAAACACCAAGATTCATTTATAGCTTTAAACATAAGGAAGGAACACATGACATTCAACATCTTGGAACTACTGTGCTTCTCAATACAAGAAAGCAAAAATTAGTTTGCAATATAAAGAGAACAAAAGCATGAATTAGCAGTGGTGCAGTTAAATGAGTTGACTGATATTTTCAGTTAGT